>NC_058042.1:33197500-33317165 GCF_020085105.1 Siniperca chuatsi
TTGTACACAGTGACAGGATAACAGAATGGCAGTCTATACACTTTTACAAACTAAATGTGTTAAAATCACTACAAACTGATTGATAGAAATAGAAGGGGGTGATGGAAACGGGGGGCAGTTTATCTTCGCTGCTCTCAGCTCTCGTGCTGATTGTTTGCGAAGTCCAATAAACCACTGGCTACAATAGTCCAATGTGATCTGCAATTAGGCTGACAGCACTGTTAGGAGCACACCCAGGAGAGACCCCTCATGGGGCACTAAGATTCATTACTGAGCTGTGACCAGGATGCACACTTTTTTTGTGGAAATAAAACTGTGGAATCCGATGTTTACATGTCATGGATTATGATGAAAGGCACTAAAAGTTTTACAGGTAAAATCTGAGGCTGGACATGCTACAGGAGTAACAGCCTCCCCAAAAGTCAAATATTTGGCCTAAACTGTTGACTCAGAGTCAACTTGGAAAATTCTGAATCGGTTTCAGCATTAGTGTTAAGTAGAAGCAGGGGAAACAGCTAGCCTGGTTCTGTCCAAAGTGAAAAATATCTACCTACCAACACATCTAAAGCTTACTGATTGACATGTTGTATATTTTTTGTTTAATCTGTACATAAACACAAATGTAAAAATGACAGTTTGTGGTCTTAGGGGGAGTTACGAGCTGGAACTATATCTTGACACATCCATTTGCCCAGCACTTCTGAGCACCTTCTCCTGCTGTAGGGTGGGATGCTAGATTCGGTCAGTGGGCATTTGAGTTTGGACTTGGTACAGCCACGATGATACCAAACCTGGCAACCTCAGTAGAATGACCCCGCTTTTTGTCAAGAAATTGTTCCAATACACAACTCCCCCCCTATTAAATGCACAACAATTTTTTGTTTGTGTATGTATTAAACAAACAAAATACAACTTGTTAATCAATGGGCTTTAGGGGTGTTGGTAGGTCTATTTTTGAACTTTGGACAGAGCCAGGCTAGCTGTTTCCTGTCTTTATTCTAAGCTAGGCTAACCACATCCTGACTCCAGCTCTGTACTTAACGGCCGGACATGAGATTATTATCTATTTTCTTGTCTAAGTGAATAAGCATGTTTCCCAAAATGTTGAACTATTTCTTTAATAGAGTTGGTGTTTTCCATTTATACAGTTTATGAACATAACTGACATTTGTGCCTGAACAACCATGCAGGTTTGCGATCAGGTTGAATTACTTTTAGTTTAGTCAGCTTAAAATTCTTGAACAAGAATCTTCTCTGAACTGGATCTTTCAGAAAAAAAACTTTTGTAAAAAGCTATGATGGGCAAATGATCTCTTTTGGTCAGACTGTTGTACAAACTTGAGCTGCCATCTGAGAATGCAGATTAGAGATATAAAGAAAGATAAAACAAATATTTAGCACAAAAATGTATTTGTGTGGAGTTGAAAATATGTTTAAGATTTTAACCCTCATGTACAATTTAAGATCAAAATCGGAATAGTCTTTTCTGTTTTGCATTGTTTGAACACTATAAATGCCAAATAAACTTGATTATGTAAACGTAGGAGATAAGATGGACTGAACTAAAACACTCAATATTTAGTTCTAATCAAGATGTGGTTTAACTATGGTGTGGCAGCACTTTGACTGTCCAATAGGAAATCAAGAACAAGACAAGCCTTACTTTACAGATAGCACACAGCAGCACAATGAGAAACCCCAGCAAATGGTTAAAACAATTGTTTTGCTTCTGTATTTTTTCCAGGAATAAATTGATGTCCAGATGTATACATCATTCCAGTTTGTGTTACTACTAATATCAATTTTTTACCTTTCAGGCTTTAAAGTATGGAGGCTGGAATGTACCATCCCAATAATACACTTTATTTGAGTTGTTAAAATACAATTGATTACGTATTAATGCATTGAAAAACAAAGAGTAAGTGACTGAATTTATATTTAAATGCTTTAAAAAAAATGTAAGTGATAATGTGTGATAATGTGTACCAAATAAATTCTGTTTCATTATTTTGGCTTTAAAATATAATTAAAATACTATTCATTTTTATCAATGATTTATTGATATGTATTGAATAGTGTAAAAGTGGGGTATGCGATTCTAATCCAGTACACGGCTTTTTGTCAAATTCAGCAAACATTTCCTCACGGTCCACTAGCTATCCGTTCTGTGTGTGCTGAAAAAAAAAAAAGTGAAATAATAAAATAAAAATTGTTTTGCATTTACAGAGCCAGGGTGATGTACAAACACCAAAGTGGCTCGGCTCATCTCAGCCATAATTTGCTGTCTGGAGCTGGTTTTCCGGCTCTGGGAAACATCTTGTCCTCTCTGGCTGTTAGCTTCGCACAGCAACTGTATGGACAGTTTGCAAACCCATAAGCTAAGCTAACCCTAGATAATGTTAGTTACATTACCTACTGTGTCTTTGTTGGCTCTATATCATGGTATGGATTTCTCCAGAATCGCATACCCCACCTTTGAGTAGTTCAAGATAAGTATAGTCACTTTTTTTCTTTATCTTTAAATCATTCAACTATCTTTATTCACATTTTGTAATATTTTACCAGCTTGGACAACTGAATCATTAACTGTCTATGTTTCAAATATCCTACAGAACGAGAAAGATTTCACACATAACAGCAATCTTTTTTTTCTTCTTTTTTTAAACATCTGTGTCTTGCTCCCATCAGAAAATTGAGGTGACCAACAAGTCAGTGTTTGATCTCTTGTCCAAAACAACAGAATACCTCCAGCCTAACCCAGGTAAAAAAAAAGATGGATGTAATTTTATTAGAGAATTTGCTGTTCTTTTATCTACCACTACAACAACAACTTGCAAAATGAATTCAGTATGTGGTATATTCATTGTTTTCCTCCGTAGCCTCTCGAGCCAAACTGAACATGCTGAACACAGTGTCTAAGATCCGAGGGCAGGTTAAGACCACTGGCTACCCTCAGACCGAAGGCCTGCTGGGAGACTGCATGCTTCGCAACGGCCATGAACTGGGAGAGGAGTCTGTTTTTGGTACCAATTCTCATATTCCAGAAATTCTTAAAATAGTGGCCGGGGCTGCAGAGAGGTGTTTATAGATGGATTTCAACCAACAAAGATGCGGAGTTGAGGGGGGTAGAAAACACTTTGCCACAATGTCATGACAGCTTATATATAGACTATATGGAAGTCTTTATAAATAAAGCCACTTGCTGGAAACCAGAAATACTTTTTAGAGGTGAATTTGTATGCTAGACATGATAGATGTGTTATGTTAAGGTGGATTATGCAATTCTAATCAAATACACTTTGTCAAATTCAGCGAATATCTCCTCACGGTCTGCTAGCTGTCCATTCTGTGTGTGTGCGCTGAAAAGAAATCCTGTGTTGTCATACCGCTTTGCTAGCATGAGACCCTACAATAGCCGAACTAACGCTACTACATGGGTGTGCAATGTTGCCACATTGGTGACAGTTTCCACCCCTTTAGCAATATAAATAGATTTGAGTAAAAACCCAAATATTATGTGAAATGGTTGCATGCTTATAGTGCAGTGTACCATCTTGTGTAGGAAAAGTGTAGCTTTTGAGTATTTACAGTGGTGTGAAAAAGTGTTTGCCCCCTTCCTGATTTCTTATTTTTTTGCATGTTTGGCACACTTACATGTTTCAGATCAAACAAATTTAAATATTAGTCAAAGATAACACAAAATGCAGTTTTTAAATGAAGGTTGTTAAAGGAAAACAAAATCCAAACCTACATGGCCCTGTGTGAAATAGTGATTGCCCCCTAAACCTAATAACTGGTTGGGCCACCCTTAGCAGCAACAACTGCAATCAAGCGTTTGCGATAACTTGCAATGAGTCTTTTACAGCGCTGTGGAGGAATTTTGGCCCATTCAACTTTGCACAATTGTTGTTATTCAGCCACACTGGTGGGCGCTGAATAGTTCGCTTCAGCTTAAGGTCACGAACAGATGGCCATTTCACATTCTGAAATGCGGTGTTCGGAAGGTGTGTATCCCATTACATCTGGCGTAAAAGTAACACCACATTTCAGAAAAAGAACCAACAGTAAAATATGGTGGTGGTAGTGTGATGGTCTGGGGCTGTTTTGCTGTTTCAGGACCTGGAAGACTTGCTGTGATAAATGGAACCATGAATTCTGCTGTCTACCAAAAATTCTGAAGGAGAATGTCCGGCCATCTGTTCGTGACCTCAAGCGAATGGGTTCTGCAGCAGGACAATGATCCAAAACACACCAGCAAGTCCACCTCTGAATGGCTGAAGAAGAACAAAATGAAGACTTTGGAGTGGCCTAGTCAAAGTCCTGACCTGAATCCTATTAAGATGCTGTAGCATGACCTTAAAAAGGCCGTTCATGCTTGAAAACCCTCCAATGTGGCAGTTGTTGCTGCTGCTAAGGGTGGCCCAACCAGTTGTTAGGTTTAGGGGGCAATCACTATTTCACACAGGGCCATGTAGGTTTGGATTTTGTTTTCCTTTAACAACCTTCATTTAAAAACTGCATTTTGTGTTTACTTGTGTTATCTTTGACTAATTTAAATTTGATGATCTGAAACATTTAATTGTGACAAACATGCAAAAAAATAAGAAATCAGGAAGGGGGCAAACACTTTTTCACACCACTGTATATGAATTAGGTATATTGGCTTTATTATTATTATTATACAAGTATGAGTAACACTGTTTCACTAACTACTATTTTTCTATTGATCTAGCAAGTACTTTACAGATTAATTGGTTAATCTAAACGATTCATTTTCCTCCAAAAAATAAAATTTACCATTTAATTATGTTCATTTTATTTTGACAAACTGTCATTGTATAAGGCAGCACAAAAAATGTAAACAAAAGTTTACGTATTAAAGTGCAACAGTAGGTTTAAACTGGCAACTCCAACATGATAAAAAATAACAGACACCGTCATTCAACGTAAAATAAACCCAGATTCTAACCTAAACATTTTCTGAAACACTCAGTGGAATTTCTTAAGGTAGCAGGCAGACTGCTTCATGGCTTTATATTCAACAGCTACAAGGACAAAATAGATTAAAAAGCTCTCCTTACTAATGAATAGACAACACTATGGTTTCAGAAACTCAACCCGACATCACGCTGCGGTGGCAAATCCAGCGATCAGACTGGTTAAACGGCTCCACAGTCAGTAAACCAGTTCATGGACCAAACTATGATACTTTAAGTTGTGTCCTCTTTGTTTATTTTGTGTACCCAGCTTTGACATCTGTGTCAGGCCTGCAGTCTATGCTAAAAAACAGCGATACCACAAAGCGTCCTTTGGTTTGTGTTCATTTGTTTGTGTGTATTTGAGTGAGAAAGAGACCTATAGATTAAATAAGGAGAGGGAGCACTGGTAGGAGAAAGCCGGTGAATCAAGAGAAATAAAATGTTATTTTCTGATTGTTTCACAGCGGTTATGTTCTAAAGCACAAATAAAAACACACCCGCACCACCGTGATGTCATGACGCAGCAATTACTTAGTGATATTGAACATAACTAAATACATCAGTACAACAAAATGATGTCATACTCACCACTCTGCTCTCAGTTTTTCTTCAAACTGAAAAACTGTTTTCATTTACTATTTGATTCCAATCACATTTTTTCTCAGTTGCTGTCAAGTTACTGTCAGTGAGACTAAACTCTACCTGCTCACTGTGTGACTGATTGCTTTGGATGGAAAATGCATTTACTCATGTAAATTCATCTATGCAATAAAGGCAAATTTGAAAGTTATGAAATATTTTATTAAGTGATTAAAGGGGCAAATGAGATATTTCTATACTAAAAAAAATTTAGACAGATTTTAAAATGTAGGATTTAAAAAAGACAAAAAAAAAAACAAACTACTCAGACACTCAGCACACCTGTAAAGACAAAACTAAAATATGGTGCATGTCCTCAAATAATTTCTATGTTAGAGTGCCCTACTGAAAAGACCACAGGTTAATTGAAAAGATGGTTTGTCTGTGTTCTGTAGGCTGTGCTCTGGTGGAAATGGGTGAGGCCATGAGGCAGATGGCAGATGTGAAGGACTCCCTCGATATAAACGTCAAACAAAACTTTATTGACCCCCTGCAGAATCTACAGGACAAGGACCTCAAAGAGATCATGGTACATTACAACAGCCTGTACCCTGTAACTAAACACAAGTAGTATGCCATTTTTGAATATATAATTGGCAGGGTAGACAAACTACAGTATGGGAGACTAAGACGGTGTAGTCCCTCATTCGTCCAGGAGTGTTCTATCGTAGAAAAGGTTTCAGTCGTAGTCGAAACGTATTGATTCTGAAAACAGTGTCCAGATGACTACGACTGAAACCTTTTCTACGAGTGTATGGGAGACTATTGATTTTGTTCCCTAGTTCAAAACTTTGCCCTCAAGTTTTAATAATGCAGACAGTGTTTGGTAACACTGTTAGGCCAGTGTAAACGTGCATCACCTTGAATGTTACCTTCTTTTCATTTACAGAATGCATGCAGTGCAATGCTGTATTTCAGTTCATTTGATCCAACTATAAATACTACACCCTAAAAAGTGACACCTGCATTCTAAATTGTACTAGTAAAAGGAACAAGTTTTGACAAAATGTACTTACATTTATTTAAAGTCTTGTCAAGGTGGAGCTAATTTTAATTACTTCATATACAGCTGAATAGTTCAGTCTACACTACTGCATTACATTTTATTGTAGAGAGATAGAGATAACCTGAGTCTAAAGAGTAACCAAAACAAGCTGTCAGATAAATGTAGTAGACCACTACAATAAGTGATCTATACAATATACAGATGATCTGTATAATATACAGATCACTTAAGAGAACGCTTTCTCAACAGTTCACGATCAGCGGATGAATTTAATAGTAGTTTGACTTTTAAATTCTTGCTAAAACATAGCTACTATCATAGAATCCTGTGGTTGGTCTGCTTTGCTTTCACTTAAGATAAACCGCACCCGAGTCCACTTGGAAACAACTGGACGAAAGCCGCTTGAAAAGGATGGTCTCGGTCTGGTTGTTTAGTCCGCACCAGAGTTGACTGACAACTTTCACAGCAGCCCAAACAAACTGAATTGTCTGTGTTTGCAGCACCACCTGAAGAAGCTGGAGGGGCGCAGGTTAGACTTTGACTATAAGAAGAAGCGTCAGGGGAAGATCCCAGACGAGGAGATCCGGCAAGCTGTGGAGAAGTTCGAGGAGAGCAAAGAGCTGGCCGAGAGGAGCATGTTCAACTTCCTTGAGAATGACGTAAGAGAGGATAGACCTTCTACATAACGAATGGACCAATAGGGAGTATTAAACATAAGCCAACTGGCAATTTAAACATGTCAACTTGAACTAGAAACGTGTGAATGTTTAGAAAAATATGAATTAGAGAATTTTGAGATCCTGCATAGTAGCAGGCAATTGTTATGTGGGCGTCACACAGGGAAATAGGGAACACAAGGGAATAGGACCCAAACACAGATTATGAGGCAGAGCAGATGCAGTTCAGTAATTTATTAAAGAGAAAAGGCTTACACAGATAGTCAGGCAGGCAGAGGTCCAAATCGGGAAGGCAGTCCAAGACAAGCAAACAAATCCGACAAGGAGCAGGCAAGATTCAAAATCCAAAAATCCATGCAAAGCCAAAAAGAAACAGAAGATAAGTCCAAGCTGAAAACACAGGAAACCAAGGCTGGGACACTTGACAAACAACAATGGGCACACATGGTAAGTGCTAGAAAGCTTGACACATAGGTACAACAACAAACTGATACTGAGCAAAGGAAAAACTCTAAATACACTTAGGTAGGGGAGACAACGAGACACAGGTGCAACTAATTAGGGCGTTGCAAACAATCAAAACTGGAGGGAAATGCAAACAAAGACAGGAAGTAAAACAACAAGACACACGAGGAGAGCAGAACACTACAAAATATAACAGGAAATAACAGGACAAAAACCCAAACCATGACAGCAACATCATCAAACTGTTCATGAACATAAAATATATTGTTATAAAATTTGTAAGAAATTCATGTGACAGATATCAAAATATTTTAGATGTGTTCAGTATATACATGTAAACCATGGCCATAAAAAGTAGTTACCTGTTATATGGCAGGTATCCTTTTAAATTATGTATCAAAACATTCTAAACAGTTGTTCTAAATCTGTGCTAAGGTAAGTTGAACTGCCAGTAACCATGGCAACAAAACTGATGCTTTACTATACAGTTCCAGCTATCTCACTGGCTAAAGCAACTTAACTCAAGGTAAAATTTGTTGAAATATTTTATTGTCATGGTTGTGACATGTTGACATGTTTCATAACAAATTACATTTTACAAATTACAAATTACTACGGTGTAGTAATTTGTCAGTATTACGGTGTAGTCCCTCATTTGTCCAGGAGTGTTCTATCGTAGAAAAGGTTTCAGTTGTAGTCATCTGGACACTGTTTTCAGAATCAAGACGTTTCAGCTCCCATCCCGAAGTCATTCTCAATTGTGAAAAATGGACCGGGAACTCAGAAATTTAAGCTACTCTGTGTTACTTAAGCCCTGCCCTCAGGAAGGAGTCTACCTGGATATCTGTTGATTACTCTGCCTAGTTTCACCTGAAACTGACCTAATTGTTTCCATGATGGCCCAGTAATCAGTAATCAGGTCTATTGTTTTCTGACTGCACCTCCCTCATCACTGTTAAGTACCTGATTAGCATATGATTGGCGTGACCAAGGTGCTAACACACTGTGGTAAACGTTGGGCAGATTGAATCTCAGACCACCATTTCTGTTCAGAGGGGTTTTCTTTTTTCACAGAAATGGCTTCTTTGACACCCCTTTCAAACCAACTCAAGAATCTTTACCTCACTGTCTTCAAATGTGTGGTTTGTAGCTTTTTTGATGCAAATGCACGGCGCTCTGCAATCCTGAGTTAGCGTGTCGTCTGTGCTGATAAAGTCTTTTGTGAAGTGGCAGTTTAGTCTCACCTATGTACCGTTCTTTACAGTTTTCCTCACTGCATTGAATTGAGTAAACTACATTGCTCTGTTTTGTGTGGGCATCTTGTCCTTAGGATGAACGAGTTTCTGTCTTAAAGTGTTGCCTGATTTAAAGAAAACAGGAACATCGTGCTGTCTAAAGATCCTTTGTAGTTTTCCAGACAGTCCAGATACATAAGGAATGGAGACATCGTTCCTTCTTGGTTCTGTTTCCCTTTTGTCCTGTTTTTTGGCTCTTTTAACTTTGTTGATAGCCCAAGTAGGATAACCACAGGCTGAGAGTGCATTCTGGACATGCCGTTCCTCTTTCTTTTTACCCTCTGAGCCGGTGGGCACTTCTTGGGCTCTATGTTGTAATGTCCGGATTACACCCAGCTTGTGCTGTAATGGATGGTGTGAGTCAAAGAGCAAGTATTGATCCGTATGTGTTGGTTTCCTGTACACTTCTATCTGGAGATTTAAACTGAAAACAGTGTCCAGATGACTATGACTGAAACCTTTTCTACGATAAAAAGGGAAAAAACAAGCAAAAACCCTGCCCTCCACCAAGTTCTGCACTACCCTCTAAATATGAAGCACTAAATTAATGTATTAGGACTAGTGATGATTTTTATGGTTTCTGTCCATATGAGATATGTTCATATTGTTACCGTGTATTTCCTAACAGTGGGTGACATTACAGAAATAATTAATTTTCTCCAGCTATAAGTTAACAATGGATGCAGCTGAAAGGTGTAACATCAACCCTGCGTGTGCAATAGTGCACAATACATACAAGATACACTAAAACAGGCTGTGTAACATGATGTGATTGGATGACTAGGTTAAGTCACGCAGCTGAATCCAATTATACAAGATAAAAGATAGATTTATCGATCATTCTACAACACAGGGTTGTATAATGAGATTTTGTTTTGTAGTTCCCTTTATGCTTCTCAAAAAAATTAGATACAGTGAATACATAATAAGTCATAGAAATGAGAACTATTTTACATGATGGAGTGCTAAGGATGAATTTAGTAGTCTCACAGCCTGAGGGAAGAAGCTGCTGGTGGTATGATAGCAGATACTTCTGTATCTCTTTCTGGAATGCAGCAGGGTGAACAGGCTGTGGCTGGGATGGGTACTGTCCTTTAATATCCTTTGGGCTCTGCGCAGGCACCTCACCGATATCACTGATGCTCGGTAGGTTGGTACCAATGATCTTCTGAGAAGTTTTAATCACCCGCTGTAGAGCCCTCCAGTCCTGAGCCGTGGGCTCAGGATGCTTTCTATTGCTAAGTTAATAAGAACTTGGCACAGGAATTTTTCAATTCAATTCAATTTTATTTATATAGCGCCAATTCATAACAGAAGTTATCTCATTGCACTTTTCCCAAAGAGCAGGTCTAGACCGTACTCTTTATAATATTAATTACAGAGACCCAACAAATCCCACCATGAGCAAGCATTTGGTGACAGTGGCAAGGAAAAACTTCCTTTAAGAGGGCAGAAACCTTGGACAGAACCAGACTCAATGGTGGGCGGCCATCCGCCTCTGCCGTGTTAGTTTCTAGTGCCGTGTTGCCTTCTTAAGTTTCCTTAAGAAATACAGCAGTGGGTCTGTTTGTAAGGAAGTCCAATATCCAATTACAGAGTGTGGTAATCAAGCCCAGAGTGCAGTTTCATGGAGGAGATTATGTTGAATGCTGAGCTGAAATCAACAAACAACATTCTCATGTAGGTGTTGTTCTCAAGGTGTGTGAAGACTGAGTGGAGGGTAGTGGAGATGGCATCCTCTGTTGGTTCTGAAAGCAAACAGGTGAGGGGCCAGGCAGGCTGGGATGTTGTTATTTATGTGCTGGAGAACCAGTTTCTCAAAGCACTTCATCAGAATGGGGGTGAGAGCCACAGGGCGGTAGTCATTTAGACTAAACACTGCAGACTTTTTAGGGACAGGGACGATGGTGGCTGTCTTGAAGCAGGTGGGAACAATCTCCTCTGAGAGTGATATGTTAAAATATCAGTAATAACATCAACTAGCTGATTGGCACATGTTCTTTGTACACAGCCAGGGATGTTATCAGGCCCAGCAGCTTTACTCATATTCATTCTCAGCAGGATTCTTCTCACATCCGCTGTGGATACTGACAATGGCTGGTCTTCTGGAACTGGAGTAGACTTTACAGCTGACTCTTTGTTGGGGAGATCAAAACGAGCATAAAATGCATTTAGCTCATGTGGTAACGTGGCCTCACACATGATGGGGGCGCTCCTGCTTTCATTCAGGCTTTCTGATTTGGGAATGCTTTTATTGTCTTTGTGATCACCTCATCATCATACATTTGCATAAGGTATGATGTCACTGATGATGTATATTCATCAAGGTTTATATGCTTCATCTGTCCACACTTTAACTGTTTTTACTGATGGTTTGACCCCTTTTAGTTGTAAGTAGGCAGGAGAAGCAAGGAAATATGGTCTGATTGACCAAAATGGGGGCGGGGGAGAGCTTTGTAGCGGCCAGAAATGTTTGTGCACACACGGTCCAGTGTATTTGTTCCCCTGGTGGGGATGTGGACATGCTGGTGGAATTTAGGTAAAATAGTTCTGAGGTCTTTTTGATTAAATAAACAATAAAAACACCATCAAGTTGTTTTGTCATGTGACTGCTGATGACCTCATACAGTTCCTGAAGTGCATTTTTTTAATTTGCATCTGGAGGAATGTAATCAGCAACAACAAAAATACTGGTGAATTCTCTGGGCAGATAATATGGTTGACAATAATAAAAATTGCACATCTGGGGAACATGTCCCTCCTCTTTAACTGCGTTTGAGCACCAAGCATCATGTAAACACAGAGACCGCCTCCTCTCGTCTTTCCGGAGTCTTGTGTTCTGTCAGCACAGAACACGCTCTGCCCTTCGAGTGCGATAGCTTCATCCTGGATGTTGTGATGCAGCCAGGGCACAGCAATCTCTGATTTCCCCTTGTTGAGTAAGCCTGAGTCTTATCTCATCCATTTTATTTTCCTGTGACCAGACATTAGCCAGGACTAGACTGGATAGTGGAATAGCCTTAGGTCTGGCCTGGGTTAGCTTAGCTCTTACGCCACCTGTCTTTCCCCTCTTCCTGTGTCGATCACACCACTTGTGGTGACGTTTAGCCCGGCTGGTCTGGTTGTCAGGACGGTAGATGCCGTGAGCAGTCTCACAGCCCACTGCATATAATCCAATCCCTGCACTTCCTTTTCTGATGTTGATGAGTGTTTTACTGTCATAAGTAATACGTGCTTCAGTAATGAAGGCGAGAAAATAACAAAACAAAAATTTAGCCAGGTTTGAGGGAGCTACTTGTTGGCATGTACAGCCATTGCCATGGTAGTATATAATCCAAGTAATTAGAAATTATATACATTTATTGTTTAAGCCACGCAAGTGTCTGGCCAGTGTTTACTTGAAGCCTAATGAGAATGGCTTATCATAATGAGAGTTCAGCAATATTTTTGCATATAAAACCTAGATAGCTTAGTCACCTATAATATTAATTAATTAATTCACATAGATGTGAATTAATTAATTTTGCAACATATATACATTAGCTATAGATTTAGGTTACTTTGTGCCGTGATGTTTCTTGTAACATTATCTATGGTAAGATTGGGATATGGCTAGCTAGCTTTAGGTAACCCTTTTTCCCAGTCATTTAATAATTATAGGGGCCCTATATTGCCTATATTACTTACCGTAAAATTACATTTCAATCGTCCTTACACTATAAGACATTAGGTAAATATTTACATTTTAATTCAAGTAAGAGTACAGTACAGTACATTGTAGGGATGCTATTTAAACCCACAGCGCATTGTGTAGAAAATCAATAGTCCAATCTCAGATATGGGACAGACAGGAAGGCTGTTAGTTCATTATTTTGAAGCACTATACTGATTCTCAAATGTTGTACTTAACTGACAAAAACTGAATAATATGGTATTTGTATATTTTAGTGTTTGTAATACAAATGACTTTAATGTCAGTGACAACAACCCAAATTCAATTTCATAATATGTTCTGGTTTATATATAAAAATAATCAGAATCAAATAATAGTTTCTCCTTACAGCTGATCGTTGATTTATTACAGTATATAAAGGTTTAAAGAACAAATCACTTTTATACACTTATGGAATCAAACAATGTGAATGCTTATAGATTAAGTACAATTATATGTGAATCAGGGAGAATTAATACAACGTATGCAGTGGTATTACTTTTACACTTGTTCATACTCAGCAAAGTACAAATTTCCAAAGATATAGAGCTGTTTTGATAGAGGAGAGTAGATGGACAGCAGGACACCTGTAAGACAAAATGGAAACACAGGTGTCATGAAATGTATCTACTCATAGGGGCTGTTTTAGAAGTCACAACTACTTTATTAACTGTGTGGTACACTGTGGTAATTCAGCGTAGCATTTCATTCACGTGTGTGAACTGATGAACTCGTGTGCTGAGTCATCACATAGTCACCAACAGTGATGTTTAGCAATTAGAGATAGGACGTAGAGATAGGAGTTCGGGAGGAGTGGAAGGATGGTGAGGGGGGTGTGGGAGTGAGAAAGAAAGAGATTTACAGTTCACGTCAGAAAACCAACCTCACAGCTCATTTAAATCCCAAGTCCTTTTCAGGGTGGACAATTTATTTCCTTATTTATTATCAAAGTCTCATTCAAGATTCCAAATTTGCCAGGAAGTTAAAATGTCTTAAATAAATCAATTTAAGTTGCTTAAGAAAGTTGTGTGATAATACTGACTTTGGTGTCAACAAGGCAAAATTGTATCCCTTCAATATCTTATCTTATTGCCTCTTAGGACTTGAGGATATGCAATAGTCTTTACAGCACAGTACATAAAATAAAGCATCGCCTAGTGTAAATCATTGTCACGGACACGCCAGGCTCCACCACCTCACAACCACAGCGTACTCCCTCACCAAAATTCTAATCAGACACCTGTTGCCAATCACACACCTGATCCTCATCTGCATCACCTCAGCTTCAGCACAAAAACACCCCACTCACCTCAGTCACTGTCCAGTCTCGTTTCAACAAGGACACTACTTTCTGCCCTGCAAGATAACGTTTCGGCCTCCAGCTTTGAAAAGTGTGTTTCTCCTCTCCTGAGTTCCTGTCTCCAGCTCTGTGTTCTCCTGTCTCCAGTGTGTGTGTTTCCAGCTGCCGATCTCTTACCCCACTAAACAAAGGACGGTATCAGTAACCATCATCTCACATTCTACTCACTGCTTGTTTTACCTCGTTTGCAATAAAACCTTCTGTGTCTCCAGCTATTCTGACCGGTGACCCAATCCCTGACGTACTTCCTATCCCATTTTAAGGAGGTGTTCGGGAGGCCAGCGGGGGATCCGCCGGCGAACGCCTCTATCATCTGAAGCAGGATTCCCGCTCCGTCACCCACTACACCTTGGAGTTTAGAACCCTCGCCGCTACTAGCAGGTGGAATGAACAGTCTCTCATTACCACCTTTCGTCAGGGATTGGATCCCAGGGTAAGGCTGCATCTCACCGCATACGAAGACACCATCGGCCTCGAGAGGTTTATCCAGCTAGCCATCGGAGTAGCCACCCGTATGCAGGTGTGTTTGACCGAACACCAGGACCAGCAGTCTTCCATTCCATCGTTCTGCCAGCCACCTCTGGAACAACCGCCCTCCAGAACCAGACCAAGAGCCCATGCAGCTAGAAACCAGCAGGTTGACCCCAGCTGAGCGGCAGAGACGGCTGACCCAGGGTTTGTGCTTGTACTGTGGAACTGCAGGTCACAGCATCAAATCTTGTCCAGTGAGACCTCTCCGACCCCTGGTGAGTGCCATCATTCCTTCCATCAAGAATTTGAAACCATTAGCTACCGAGATAACTTTGATTACCCACGACATATCCCTCCCAATACAAGCCCTCATCGACTCTGGGTCAGCTGGCAACTCCGTCGCCGGCGCCCTCTGCCGCCAGCTCCACTTCAAGACCATACCCACGTCCTCAGTCTACCAGATCCACGCCGTAACCGGAAGACCCCCTTATCCAAAGGGCTGCCGGTCCTGTCACCATCAGCGTAGGAGTGCTGCATGAGGAACAACATCTGTTGGTTCTGGAGGGCTTGACTGCGGAGGTAATCTTAAGGCGCCCCTGGCTCGAACAACATAACTCCATTATTTCCTGGACCACCGGTGAGGTATTGCAGTGGGGTCGTTCCTGTTACCCAGACTGTTTCCCTCGCCTGCCTTCACCATCTCCTCCTCGCTCGAAGAAACTCCCTCCCTCCCATTTTCACCACCTCCATCGAGATCCTGTGAGAGAAACAGTCTGTGGATATTCCAATCTGCTACGCCTCCTACCAAGATGTGTTTTGCCCTAAGAGAGCCGCCAGATTGCCTCCGCACCGGCCATGGGACTGCACCATCGATCTCATACCGGGTGAACCAGTGCCCCGTGGGAAAATCTACCCTCTATCAATTCCCGAACAAATCCATGGAGGAGTACATAGAGGAGGCCTTGGCTCAAGGATACATCTGACCCTCCACCTCCCCGGCAGCATCCAGTTTCTTCTTTGTGGCCAAAAAGGACGGAGGCTTGCGGCCTTGTGTAGATTACTGTGGACTCAATCACATCACGGTCAAATTCCATTATCCGCTTCCCCTCGTCCCTGTAGCGTTGCAGCAACAGCTTTGCGGTGCCACTGTCTACACCAAGCTGGACCTCCATAGCGCTTACAACCTCATCCGGATACATGAGGGGGACAAGTGGAAAACTGGAGTACTGCTATCGGTGGCTCCAACCAGCTCTCCCTGACGCCGGGTGTTTGTTTCCGTGTCGCCGGCCTGTGAGGATCCAGACGCGGGGCTGTGTGCGGGGGAATCTCCGCCCGCTCAGTCATGCTGCTCAGCAGACTGTGCGCTGTAGGTCAGTACGTACAGCCCTGTTAAACACTCGTTCACTTACAAATAAGACCTTTATCCTGAACGATTTGATTTCCACTCACGATCTGGATTGTCTCATGCTCACGGAGACCTGGCTAAAACCAGGTGATAACAGCGCTTTCTCCTCCCTCCTCCCTCCCGGCTATTCTTTCCTGAGTACGCCGCGAGTATCCAGTCGTGGTGGACTTTCACCCTCCGAAATATAATAAAGATTTTATTCCGGAGTTCTCAGAGTTGCTTGCGGAATTACGGACACAATATGACCGTTTGCTGATTTGTGGCGATTTTAATATTCACGTTTGCTGCCCATCCAGTCAGTTGGCAAAGGAGTTTCAAAGCCTTTTGATCTCTTTTGACCTGACACAGTCAGTAAACACCCCCACGCATCAGCATGGACATACACTGGACCTGATAATCTCTCATGGACTGATTGTGTCCATCTCAGAAATAAGTGACATTTGCATTTCAGACCACCTCCCTGGTATAATTGAATTTAAAGTCCCTCTCCCTGCAGCCAAATCTCTCATTCCAGCCAGTCGCCGCCGCACTATCACATCCACCACAGCTGGAGAATTTGCTGCTGACTTCATGAACACCACTCTTTGTTCCCAGGACATCATGGTCTCTCCTCTGTGCCCAGAGGACTTCATCTACTCCTTCCATTACACCTGTTCAGAGATTTTTAACAGCATTGCTCCTTTCAGGTGCATATCTGTCAAAACCAAACCAGACCCCTGGCTTAATAATACCACCTGCGCCCTCAGGCGGCAGTCCAGACAGGCTGAGTGCAAGTGGAAGAAGGACAAGTTACATGTACAACTGGGTATATTGAGGGACAGTCTCACTGAGTATCAAAATGCTGTTAAAGCAGCTAAATGTCAGTATTTGTCAAATGTTATTTCCACCAGCTGTAATCGCCCGAGAGTGCTATTTAGTACAATCTGTTTGTCTGTTACTAATCCATCTAGGAATGTTCTGCAGCATATGACAAAGTCAACCTGTGATGATTTTCTCCATTATTTTGTTGACGAAGTAGAATCTGTTAAACAGAGCATTAACAATATGTCTAACAGTTTTGACTTATGCTCTTCTTATGTACTCTCTGTGTTTAATGTGTTTGAGCCAGTGTCACTGTCTCTCCTAGCTGAGGTGTTCCAGGGGTTGAGACCGACTAATTGTCCTATGGACATTATTCCTTCCAAGGTGCTTAAACAGGTTTTTAACACAGTGGGGCCATGTCTCCTCTCGTTCATAAACAGCTGCCTCAGCTCAGGTTCTGTACCAACTGCTTTCAAGCACGCTGTGATCAGTCCTCTTCTAAAAAAAAACAACCTTGATCCTGCTGTCCTGTCAAATTTTAGACCTGTGTTCCATTTGCCTTTCCTGTCCAAGGTTTTGGAAAAAATAGTCTTCATTCATTTAAAGTCTTTTCTGGAAAACAATCAAATGTTTGAAAAATTCCAGTCTGTCTTCAGAACACGACATAGCACCGAATCCGCTCTGCTGAAATTACAGAATGATATTCTCTTGTCCCTCGATGCAAAAAAGCCTGTGCTGCTGGTAATGTTGGCCCTTACTGCAGCGTTTGACACCGTGGACCATTCAGTCCTTCTGAGATGTCTGGCCCAACAGGTTGGCCTTCAGGGAACTGTGCTGCAGTGGTTTAGGTCACATTTAACAGATAGGACATTCTCTGTTATGATTGATGACCTTTCCTCCTCTTCAGCCCCTATGACCTCTGGTGTGCCACAGGGATCCATTTGATGACCTGTTCTATTTTCTCTGTACATGCTGCCTTTAAGTTCAATTATTTCAAGTCACAATGTGTCCTTCCATCTGTATGCAGATGACTTACATATCTATCTGCCGGTTGTCCCCAATTCTTCTGACAGTCTTGAATCCATAAACAGATGTTTAGATGACATCAAATTGTGGCTGTCTCAGAACTTTCTCTGTTTGAATGAGGACAAAACAGAATGTATTGTTTTTGGCACATCCAACCTGCCCAGCGTTTCAGCTCCTGGTCTTGTTGCGTTGACCCCCCATTTTAACCACGTTGTGAAAAATTTGGGAAATTAGACAGCAGTCTAAAATTTGATAAGCAAATTGATTCTGTGGTCAGGGCAAGCTTCTTCCAGCTCCGCCTCCTGGCAAAGGTTAAACCCTTCTTGAGCTGTTGTGACTTGGAGAAAGCTATCCATGCTTTTGTTAGTTCCCGCATAGACTACTGTAATGCGCTCTATGTGGGAGTTAACGAAGCTGGTCTTCACCGTTTGCAGCTTGTGCAAAATTCTGCGGCCCGCCTGCTCTCTAACAGTCGGAAACGCGAGCACATCACACCTGTTCTATACTCCCTGCACTGGCTCCCTGTCCAGTTCATAATTCATTTTAAAATTTTGACATTTGTTTTTAATGCAGTCAATGGCCTTGCACCTTCCTATTTGTGTGAGATTTTGAGCCCTCACCGACCCGGCAGAGCTCTACGATCTGCTGGACAACATCTGCTGGAGATCCCCGGTCCCGGTGCAAACAGTGGGGCGACCGTTCGAAACTCTGGAACTCTCTGGCCATTGACTTACGTTCCATCACTGACCTGCCTTTATTCAAAGCCAAACTTAAAACCCACTTATTTAGAATAGCTTTTAACACTTAGTGGCCCTGTGACACTTCTCTTTATCTTAATGTTGTAATGTGCTCTGCTGACCTAGTTGTACTTTTATTATTATTTGTTATTATCATTATTATTTTTTATCTTGTTTTTAATGTTGTACAGCACTTTGGTTCATCTTCGGTTGTTGGAAGGTGCTATAGAAATAAAGTTTGATTGATTGATTGAAATGTGGCATATACCAAGGAGATGCTCTTTCCCCACTACTGTTCTGCATAGGTCTGAACCCCCTCAGCCAAATAATCAACAAGACTGGCTATGGATACCGACTCAGGAATGGGGCCACCATCAGTCACCTCCTATACATGCTACACGCTAAGAGCGAGCGGGACATCGACTCACTGATCCACACCACCAGGATGTACAGCTCTGACATTGGGATGTCATTCTTGAGAAGTGCAGTCGAATGGTGACAAAGAGAGAGGAAGGTAGTCCACACAGAGGGGTCTCACTCCCAGAAGGAACAATAGCAGACATTGAGGATGGGTACAAGTACCTTGGAATACCACAGGCAAATGGCAGCCTCAGGAGGTAACAAGGAAAACAGCAACTGCCAAATACCTTCTGCCAGTGTCCTAAGAAGTCAGCTCAATGGCAAGAACAAAGCCCAGGCAATAAACAGCTGCCCTGCCAGTGATCAGGAATAATAAGAAAGGAAGAGATACAGACCACAGACGTTAAGACACAAAAGCTCCTCACCATGCATTGAGGGGTCCATCCCAAATCCAGCACCCTGAGACTGCAGCAACAACAGCAGAGGAAAGCCGTTGTGGTTGACGTGGTAATACCAAGTGATGGTAACATCAGGAAAAAGGAACATGGGTTTATATATATATATATATATATATATATATAAAAAACTTTGTCCTTCACCCTCTGCTGGTGGTCTCATCCTTCGAGCTTGGGTCCTCTACCAGAGGCCTGGGAGCTTGAGGGTTCTGCGCAGTATCTTTGCTGTTCCTAGTACTGCACTCTTCTGGACCGAGATGTCTGGTGTTCTTCCAGGGATCTGCTGTAGCCACTCCTCCAGTTTGGGGGTCACTGCCCCGAGTGCTCCAATGACCACGGGCACCACTGCTGCCTTCACCTTCCAGGCCTTCTCCAGCTCTTCTCTGAGCCCTTGGTACTTCTCTAGTTTCTCATGTTCCTTTTTCCTGATGTTGCCATCACTTGGTATTGCCACGTCAACCACAACGGCTTTCCTCTGCTGTTTGTCCACCACGATGTCAGGCTGGTTTGCCATTACCATTCTGTCAGTCTGAATCTGGAAGTCCCACAGGATCTTGGCTCGGTCATTCTCTACCACCTTTGGAGGTGTTTCCCACTTTGACCTCGGGGTTTCCAGTCCATACTCAGTGCAGATGTTCCTGTACACTATGCCAGTCACTTGGTTATGGCGCTCCATGTATGCTTTTCCTGCCAGCATCTTACACCCTGCAGTTATGTGCTGGATTGTCTCAGGGGCCTCTTTGCACAGCCTACACCTTGGGTCTTGTCTGGTGTGGTAGATCTGGGCCTCTATTGCTCTGGTGCTCAGGGCCTGCTCCTGTGCAGCCATGATGAGTACCTCTGTGCTGTCCTTCAATCCAGCCCGCTCTAGCCATTGGTAGGATTTCTTGATATCAGCCACTTCAGTTATGTTCCAGTAGTACATCCCATGTAGGGGTTTGTCCAGCGCCGCCGCTCCCACCACGCGCATCACGCACTGTGCGTAGGGCACCAAGTGCTGAGGGGGCACCAAAAATAGCCTAATGAAATTTTTTTTTTTAAATGCCGGTATTATTTCATTAGCCTATAGAAATTTTAGGCACATTTTAGCCATGTATATGTAACAAAAAAGGGGGAACAAGAAAGATATTTAATAAGTGCTCTAGTCTAGCCCCCCCCGTGCCGGATGGTCCGTTCCGGTTGTTCGCGCGGGCGCCTGCCTGACGCAGTTTGACAGATTTGAGCATGGCTCCCGCCCGTGCCCGTGCATCACTTTCAGGTAAGTCCATGTTTAATCATTCATAAATACGGGAAATGTGCTGCATGTGCGTGCTGCTGCTAATCGTAATGCGCCTCGAACTTGCTGACGTTAATGTTAGCATTAGCAAACTATGTTATTATAACTTACAACTTCGGTGCAAGCTAAATTGAGATTTTACTGTTGAACATTACATATTTTAAAAATAACTGACCTGACGCCAGCTAGCTGTTACTCTTTTTTTTTTACTATCTTTCTTTAGATATTGAGCAGTAGTTTATGGTTTATTTTGACGTGACGGTGGTTAATACTTTCTCAGTAACGTTAACAGTTAGCGGTCAGTGCAGTGCACATGGTAGGCTAACAATTCCTGTTATATATATACTGTATATATATATAAAATATAAAATGTCATTATGAATTATATAAAGCAAACATTACTGTTGATTTGTGTGCATTATTGCACCTCATTCTATTATGCTTTATATTAGATTAGATTTAGATTTACATTTATTTATTCATTTAGCAGGTGCTTTTATCTAAAGCGACTTACAAATGAGAACAATAGAAGCAGTTAAACTAACAGTAGGACAACAATATGCAAGTGCTATGCCTATGACCCTTCTCAGTTTAATCTAACGCAGAATTTTTTATTTTTAATAATAGATAAATAAGGAATAAAGGGGGAGAACTCCTTGGCTGCCATGCTTTCAGTTATAAATGTTTATAATATTTTTCTGGTATAAGATTCTTTGAATATTTTGTCTCTTTCTATACTGATCCTTTTTCTTCGTATTTCTAAATTATTGCAGGGGCAATGCTAAGATACATATGAGGAGGAGCACAAGGCTAAGAGGAAGATACAGATGACGAGCAGGAGGAGCAGCCATGTACAAGCAGTTCAGGCACACATCAACCCCAGCCGGACAGCAGGTCTGTAGACTCCACAATAGGACCAAGCCCTGATCAACCACCCTCATCCAGCAGTTTAGGGACAGATACACAACAGATAACCACCACCTCTGAAAGCACAAGTCCTGTCATTGAGAGTCCATCAGCAGGTGACAATGTAGAGACCTGTGTGCCCCTTCCAACTGATCCTGCTTTTTGGCCAAAGCGACAAAGTGACATTGAATTTGCAAAAAAAAAAAAGTCTGGATTATTTTGATAATTTTTTTATTTTGCTATTCTGTTTACTGTTTACAAAGTCAGCAAAGCTGTGAAGATTTTACTTTCTCTTTTTAGTGTTCTTAAGTTTTATACTGTGATGCTGCTATTGTGTGTTATTGGTATTGAGTTATGTTTGGTAATAAAAAGTTAAACTGGCAAAAACAAACGTTTTTTTTTTTCTCGGGGTCGGTGTGGGGGGCATCATAAAGGAATTATGCTTAGGGCACCAAAATGGCTAGCAGCGGCACTGGGTTTGTCCTCCCATGATGGTCCCTCCTCCAGCAAGTCTTCCTCTGTTCCCCATTGCCTGAGACATTCCCTGAGCACGTCATCTGTTGGGGCCTTATCTTGGATGTACTTGTGGATCTTGGATGTTTCATCCTGGATAGTGGCTCTCACACTCACTAGTCCACGGCCGCCTTCCTTACGGCTAGCGAAGAGTCTCAGGGTGCTGGATTTGGGATGGAACCCTCCATGCATGGTGAGGAGCTTTCGCGTCTTAACGTCTGTGGTCTGTACCTCTTCCTTTGGTCACCTTATTATTCCCGCAGGGTATCTGATCACTGGCAGGGCGTAGCTGTTTATTGCCTGGGCCTTGTTCTTGCCATTGAGCTGACTTCTTAGGACTTGCCTTACTCGTTGGAGGTATTTGGCCGTTGCTGTTTTCCTTGTTACCTCTTCGAGGTTGCCATTTGCCTGTGGTATTCCAAGGTACTTGTAACCATCCTCAATGTCTACTATTGTTCCTTCTGGGAGTGAGACCCCTTCTGTGTGGACTACCTTCCCTCTCTTTGTCACCATTCGACTGCACTTCTCAAGCCCGAATGACATCCCAATGTCAGAGCTGTAGATCCTGGTGGTGTGGATCAGTGAGTCGATGTCCCGCTCGCTCTTAGCTTATAGCTTGATGTCATCCATGTATAGGAGGTGACTGATGGTATCCATAGCCAGTCTTGCTGATTATTTGGCTGAGGGGGTTCAGACCTATGCAGAACAGCAGTGGGAACAGAGCATCTCCTTGGTATATGCCACATTTGATGGATACTTGTGCAAGTGGCTTGCCATTGGCCTCCAGGGTGGTTTTCCACAGCCTCATCGAGTTTGCAATGAAGTCTCTCAGAGTCCTGTTGATGTTGTACATCTCCAAGCATTCAGTGATCCATGTGTGCGGCATTGAGTCATATGCTTTCTTGTAATCAATCCAGGCAGTGCACAGGTTGGTGTGTCGGGCTCTGCAGTCTTGGGTGACTGTTCTGTCAACCAGGAGTTGGTGTTTGGCTCCTCTGGTTCCTTTGCCAATGCCCTTCTGTGCTTTGCTCATGTATTGATCCATGTGTCCACTTATCTTAGCCGCGATGATGCCTGACATGAGCTTCCATGTTGTGGAGAGACAGGTTATTTGCCGATAGTTGGATGGGACTGTACCCTTTGCAGGATCCTTCAGGATCAGGATTGTGCGCCCTTCAGTAAGCCATTCAGGGTGCGTCCCATCTCTTAGCAGCTGGTTCATTTGTGCTGCTAGGCGCTCATGGAGTGCAGTGAGCTTCTTTAGCCAGTAGGCGTGGATCCTGTCAGGGCCCAGTGCTGTCCAGTTCCTCATACCTGAGACTCTTTCTTGGATGTCTGCCGCTGTGATGGTGACTGGATTCTGTTCAGGGAGGTTTCTGTGGTCCTTTCTCAGAGCCACCAGCCACTGTGCATCGCTGTTGTGTGATGCCTCCCTCTCCCATATACTTTTCCAGTACTGCTCCGTTTCCAGCCTTGGTGGGTCTGCTCTGCTGTTATTACCCTTCCATTGAGTGTACACTTTCGCAGGTTGAGTTGCAAACAGCCGGTTTATTCTTCTGGCTTCATTATCTCTCGTGTATCTCTTTAGGCGGCTGGCCAAGGCTTGGAGCCTTTGTTTGGCAGTTTCGAGTGCTTCAGGTATGGGCATCTGGTTGTACTTCTTGGGTACTTGCTTTCTCATTGTACCTCTCTCAGCCTCTGTCAGTTGGCTCATATCTCTCCGGGCCTCCTTGATTTTTGCCTCCAACCTTCGTTTCCATGGTGGGTACTGTCTCTCATGGCTCCCATGGTTGGTACTGTCTCTCATGGCTCCCATGGTTGCTCTTGTATATATATGTGTGTATGTATATATATGTGTGTATGTGTGTGTATGTGTATATTAGGGCTGGGCAAGTTAACGCGCTTTTATCGCGTTAACGCATTAAATAATTAACGGCGACAATTAGTTTATCGCGTGTTAACGTACTTTTTATTTTGAAAGTCCGTTGCTCACTGCGTTTGAATACACATAGATAGACTGTAATAATACAACCGAATACAACACAAACCATGGCTCACGGGAGGGGTGGGATGTTTATCAGTAGGCTGCTGGCTGCTTGGGATGAGCGTCATCACGCGTCTCAACCAATGAAAGCATTTGTTGTGTGCCTAAGAGCTACAGCGCGAAACAGAAAATATCTGGTGCGGACAGAAAAATGGAAAAAGGTACCGAAATCTTAAATGGACATTTTTATTTTAAACCTCTTCCACACGGTGGAGTTGATAGAACTAAAGCTATTTGTAACCACTGCAAAGCTGAATTGTCTTATCATCGGAGTACTTGAGTCTGAAGTATCACTTAAATGCAATGCACAGCGTTGATGCCAGCAAATCACCCACCCAAACAAACAGTGGAGGAAGGCTTCGGCAGACTACATTGGATGCAGCATGTGGGAGAACTATAGATAAACAAAAGAAAGACAAGCTAACAAATGCCATTGCAAAGTGGGTAGCTACAAACTGCAGGCCGATTAGCATTGTGGAAGATGTCGGTCTGAAGAATGTTATTAGAATCGCAACGAATGACTGCACGTATGAGCCTCCGCCAAGACGCACCATCGCAAGAAAAATACATGAACTGTATGAAAAGGAGAGGACTATAAAGGCGACAGCGTTACAACGTGCACCAACTGTTGCCCTCACCGGAGACTACTGGACATCGCTGGGTAACCATAATTACCTCGGAGTTACAGCGCATTACATTGATGAACAATGGGAACTGCATTCACATGCTATGACTTTAATGAAGACACAAGAGAGACATTTTGCTGAAACGTGCGCTGAACATTTTATTCATGTTGCACAGCAGTGGGACGTTTCAAATAAAGTCAGCACACTTAGCACAGATAGTGCAAGAAATATGATCGCTGCTGCGAGACATCTGCCTTTTGAACACGTCCCCTGCTTCGCGCACAGTCTCCAGCGTTCTGTCACAGTATCTCTGCACAACAGCGCGTTTGACAATGTCCTGGCCAAATGCAGAAAGGTTGTGGGCCATTTTAAGCACAGTCCAGCGAGTGCTGCAGAATTAGAACAAAAACAAATTGAACTTGGACAAAAGAAGGAGTCGCTTATACAAGACATTCCAACCAGATGGAATTCGACTCTGGACATGATAAAAAGTGTCCGCAGAAACGAACAGCCAGTGAGGGATGTCCTCACCACACACAACACGAAAATTGCCATGCCAACAACAGCTGAAATGGACAAACTGCAGAGGTTGGAAATGCTACTGGAGCCCTGCAGGTATATTTTACGTCATATATTTCTCACTGTCTTGTCTGAGTGCATGTGAGAGAGAAATAATGTGTCTGTATGTGTGTGTAACCATGAATATGAGGACCTTTTTTGTGTGTATAAGTGAATGCAAAACATTTGAGTGAAATGGGTTTGATTTTTTACAGGTATGTGACTGAACTTCTGGGTGGAGAAAAATATGTTTCATGCTCTGTGGTTCTGCCTGCTTTTTGCCATCTCTCTCGGGTGATGGAGAGCTCAGATGATGACCCTGCCTATGTGGTCAAATTCAAGTCTACATTCAGAACAGACCTGGAGACACGCAAGGAAAATGCCAACATTGCATATCTGAAGATTGCAACCGCATTGGACCCGAGATTCAAAGACCTCAAGTGTATACCCAGAGCTGAGAGAGGTGAGGTGTGGGCCTCAGTCACTAACTTACTCAAGGAACAGAGGGTTGTTGCAGAGGAACCTGTGGAAGCAACAACATCAAAACCATCAAAGAGAAAGTTTGCCCTATTGGCTGCTTCATCAGAGTATGATTCTGAACACGAGGAAGACTCAATTGAGAACGGTGTGCGTCGATACAGAGCAGAGCCCACCATCAGTACAGAGGCCTGTCCATTACAGTGGTGGTCCAAACATGCAGGCTCACACAGCAGGCTGGCCTCAATTGCACAGAAGTACTTGGCCACACCTGCAACATCCGTACCCTGTGAAAGGTTGTTTTCTCTTGCTGGTCATATTGTACAGAAGAAGAGAGTTTCTTTATCATCTGAAAATGTGAATGACCTTGTGTGTCTTAGCAACTGGCTTGGTGCAGATGAGTAAGTAAATGTAAAGTTGGAAGAATGGATAAATGCAGTTAATTTTGTCCATTCAACCTGCATCACTGAAAGTTTTTTTTTTTTGGACTGAGATTCTCAGTCTCTTAAAGGAGATTGATGTTGTTGCTCGGAGGGGGGCCAGTTATAATGTTATGATCGAGGTTCTGGACATAATTTTATTTTTTTTTTCAAACTAAACAAAATGTTAATGTTTTATTTAATAAAACATTAATGTTTTAATGTTTTATTTATACGTTAATGTTATATTTAATTTGATTACATTAATGTTTAAGTTAAGATTTACAAGAAATGTTAACTGCTACTAACTTTTAACTGCTGTAAAAAAGCATTTTATTTGTTTAAAGTTTTGACAAACCAAATGTTATTGCACTTTTGTTCATACAGCAGTACTTTGAAAGAATAAAATTACGCAATACACTACTTTTGATTTCATTATTGAATTTTGCTCATGCTGCGATTAATCGCAATTAATCACAGAAAATCATGCGATTAATCGCGATTAAAATATTTAATCGTTGCCCAGCACTGTAAATCAAGGTTTAATTCATGCTCATTCATAAATATAGATTGTTTATGATAAGGTTTGTTTAGTGTGTGTATAGGGCGACTGTGGCTTAGTGGTAGAGTGGGTTGTACACCAATCGGAAGGTCAGCAATTCGATCCCAGCTTCCCCCAGCCTACATGTCGAAGTGTCCTTGGGCAAGACACTGAACCCCAAATTGCTCCCGAGGGCTGTGCCTTCGGTGTGTGTGAATGATTAATTTGTTTCTTTGTACTGATGAGCAGTTCTGCCATGAGTGTGTGAATGCGATATGTAGTGTGTAAAGCGCTTTGAATGGTCAGAAGACAAGAAAGGCGCTATACAAGTACAGTCCATTTAACCTTGGTTTATAACTTACAGGTAGCCTATATACACATTCAACAACAAACTAGCCAGACTGGTAGTTCCAACTTATCCAGTATAAAGATTAAAGTTAGCATTAGCGGCTATGCTAGTGCTCGTGGCTAATATTAGCTAGCCAACAATAAGGGCTTAACTATGCTGCACAAATATTTCACCCTTCCATCCATGTTTAAATTCTGTATGAGTTAGAAACCACTTTTACTGTAATTTTAAAACACCAAACCTGTATTTCTACTGTTCAAAACAGTTAGGGCTCACTGCTACTTACCAGAAAAGACTCGAGTTTTCTACGAAAACCAATGATCTATATGGGCATTCCAGTCATGTTAGACAGGAACACCCCACCACGGCTGCAATCAAACCCGTCTTATGTATTTCCAGCTGGGAGATGTGCAAGTTCGCTATGTTACACAAGCTCTTTTAGCTTTTTTAGTCTAATAAATAAACAAAGTAAACTTATAAAATGTCAAAAAAGGAAATATTCTTACACCTATTTTCCTTGTCAAACTGAAAAATACATCCGTACACCTTCTGAATTCTGAATGCTTATAGTTTCTCTTTTCATCGAAAAGAGAAACACACTTTATTCAAACTCCGACAGAAACAAAATAAAACTCACCAAAACCATCTTGGTTAGTCTTTAAACTGTTTAAAATAATCACCTCTGGTTTGGTCGAAATAAATCCTTAATCCACCGAGTCAGATGTGAAATATATTCTGGCTATACACGCTGTCGCTGTTCTGATGCCCGACCTTCCTCTCAGTCCTCTGCCGCCTGACGCCTCTCCTGTCCCCGCTTAAACTGTTTAAAATCACCAACTCTGGTTTGGTTGAAATAAATCCTTAATCCACCGAGTCATATGTGTTTATTTGGACCCTGATTATATGACCTCATACCCAACATAACACTCTCAACAAATTGGTCTGGTGCAACTGTGACAAAGTTTGGCAAGGAAGATTAACATATTTCCTAATTTGTAGATATGTTTTTTATTTTAAAAGGCATTGCATAAGTCCCCCCAGATTTAAGCATTTAGCCTCAGATTTGTCCACTTAACAAATGTATTATCTGAAGTAGATATGTAAAAAATGTGATGTTTGATACATACATTGTGAAGAGACATGCTTAGACATGATTTTACAGTGTACTGACATTCAGCATATACAAAGTCAGATCATTACTTAATACTCTAGTTTGTTTGCCCAGTATCATAATAATACAATGCAAAGTGTAATGTGCCAGGGTTTTTTAAAGGAGTTATATCACTTTGCTGGAGGGTAAGTTAATGTATGTGTGTGTTTGTGTTTGCACATGCATTGGGGTTGTGTCCAATAGGTGGAGCAGGTGAGCCAGCTGTCAGCACTGACTGAGGCGGCAATAGAGTACCACCAACAGTCGTGTGAAATCCTGGAGGAGCTTAGCAGAAAGCTGCAGAATAGGTAAGGAACGTGCTTTGTTGTACTTGAGGCCACAGTTCATTTTGCTGTCAGTAATTACTTGACAACGTTCATCCATGGGAGAATCACAGTCTTACTCTGGTTCTGCCATTCAAAAAGTAATTTCACTGAGAGTGGTTGTGACATTGAAATCATAAATGCCAGTGGTGACAGCAGGCCTGTGAGCAGTATATTTAGAAACTAAAGTCTCTATTTACTTGATTTAATGTGCTGAATGTGGTACAGGTTCATGACACTGGCTCACAGCATGTGACCTACATGAGCTTTGTCATGTTGGAAGCATAATGGAGACATACTGACATCCACAGTGACAATGTGTTGGTTTTTTTTTTGGGGGGGGGGTTCAACATGCAGGATTAGCCTGAGAGCAGTCATGAAGAGTGCTTGGTATCGTACTAAATGTCTTGATACCATGGCCAATGGGATACCTGCGTTTCAGTACCAATACCCATATGATACTTTCCCCCCATACTATACTCCAGACTTGACTTTACTGAGTACAAACATGATTTTTTTTCCCAAAAAGCTTTTTGTTTATCATTTAAAAAACAAGCCAAACTTGTCAAATGTGTCTGTATTTATTTAAAAAAAAACATTTTTATTTTACAATTGGTTACATGCATTTCTTAATACTGAGTTCACTTTTTCAAAACTCTTCACACAGTCAGCAAAGCAGCAGTCAATGTGGACTAAACTGTGGGGATTCAGTGACCACATCTAGTCCATTTTGCACATGTTTACATACTATTGTCTAGACAAACAACCATACAAAAATTTACAATTACAGTATAAAACTAAAATTGGGATTTAAATCAGGAAATGTCTGTCTAAGAATAAAGGTGGGGCTTAAAAATAATGATCTGTGTCCCTCTACCAGCCATCTCAACTACTGATATCATGAAGCTCATCACAGTTTAACAGAAGTTTTAGTAAAATTTCTGTTGACCACTGATCCATCAGTCTCCAGACAAACTGACATTTACCTTCAGCTGCTGTCACAAATCTGAGAAACACTCACGCCAGCAGCTAAAAATAAAGAAATGGGTCCACTACTTAATCTTAGAATTGAATTTAATCAAGCAAGCCTAAATCTGCCAATTATTATTGATTATCCAAAATGTATTTCATGAAGGCAGCAGGAGATGTGTTATATTATTCAGCAGGTCTGCTTGAAAAACACTATGAACAAGTAATGAACCATTAAAAAAACAAAACAACAGAGAAATGTTCACTTAATTTATCATATCAGACCCTGCATAATATTTCTATAATACCCTTATTGGAATCTAGGTTTAGTGATTTTACAGTGAGCTCCTCAACTTTACATTCTTTTACGTATCGTAGAAAAGGTTTCAGTCGTAGTCATCTGGACACTGTTTTCAGAATCAAGACGTTTCGGCTCCCATCCGGAATTCGGAAAAAATTCTCAATAGTGAAATATTGACTACGACTGAAACCTTTTCTACGATATAACACTCTTGGACGAATTAGGTACTACACCGTCTTATTCTTTATGTAGCCTAATTTCTAACTACACTTTAGTATTTTGAAATATTCCTATGATGTTTCTCTGTCATCAGTTTTATTTTTAATTTATCATATTGGTGACTCAACAGTGATTTTATTATGTTTTTCTATTATGTCAGCCAGACTATCAGAACACACACTGCCACAGAGTTTTTGGCTGTTACCGCCAGTTTACTGTTGTGAAAATAGAGGCCTAAGATTAAGAATAAGGGCCCTATTTTAAACGTGAAAGTGTAAAGTGGTAGGTCTTCGGTGCACTGACAGTGGGTGTCTCTAAACTCACCTGCTATTTTGGTTCATGTAGGGCAGCAGCGCAAAGTGCAAGAGGGCTGAGTGAAGGTGAATATATACATATATACGGAGGGTGTGGTGATTAATAAATACTCTCAGCCAGTGGCATCACTGGTCTCTTTGCTCTGAAACAGCTGTGCCAATCATAGTGACACATGACAACAACAGCTCAACAAATGGAAAGACGCTTCTTCAATCATATTTTTTTCTGGATGGTGCAGAGCAGCACAACGTGAACACACAGCACCACAAATCTGCAGCTAAAGGCAGATGGTGTGGGATGTTTTTTAAGTTGTTGTTAGTTAATTATTAATATGATGAAAAAAACTAATTGCCAAATACATTTAAAATGTATTGCAGTGGTGGTGAAGTCATTAACACTTATGTTGCACTGCTGCTCGCCTGGGTAATGTTGCATTGATTCATAGATATGTACACTTGATAATAAGCATTAGAACTTGTGCTGATATGAGGTGTCTGTATTCTGAGAACTGAGCGTGGGATTTAGTGTTTTGCAAGTTTTATGTAAAGATAGGATTTTTTGTTTAAAGGTAAGAATTTATAGTCAGTTTGGCTCTTTGTAATTAGAGTTTTGCACATTGAAACTCTGTTGTGAAAAGTGAGGTACAGCAATTAGAAAAATGTATAATGCTGCATGCACCACTAAAGCACATTCAAATAATAAGGGTCTGAGTCTAACTTGAATTGAAATTGTGTGTGTGGGGGGGGGGGTCTGCTACAGCATAAATATCTGCTCTGTAAATCACTTGTCCTGTGTTGTCCTTTGAGAAAACACTCTATCATCTATCACACTAAAACGCTCTATCATAGGCAGAGCTGACGGTCACACTGAGCCAGACAGCAGCCTGCTACACAACACAAGAGCCACAGACTCTGAACATCAACCCACATTAGCTTTCCTGCTAAAGTCTACTTCTTATCTAACTTACAAACATCTCACATCTTGTCCTGCACCTTAGCTTGTTGAACGAGCCACCAAACAAACATTCTTTGGGGAAAAGTACACTGCTAATGTCAGTTTGCAGGCTAGATATCTAATTAGCTGCTCCGCTGCAGCACATTAAACAGCATGATAACTTTCCTGCAAATGTCACTTCAGTTAGATCCTGCTGTGGTCCTTTCTCTTAAATACTAACAACACACCAGCTGCTCATGACATGTAGGCTACAGCGCAAGTTTGTTTACTTTGCCTCTAGTTCCCTGCCAGGGCTTAGCCTGCCAGCTGCTGTCAATCAAACACAGACACGCCACTCCAGCCATATAGAGCGAAAGGAGCATTTCTGACATTTCCCCAAAGACCTTTTTCCTTCCTTTTAATTGTTAAAAATTATTAACATTAATAAAAACCAATACATGCATTATTACCTAATCTTGAAGCCCAATTTTGTAGAATGGCCCTGGGTTAAATCTAGTTCATAACTTTAGTATACATTGTTATGGAAGTGGACTATATTAAAATGATAATGTAAACTTGGAAATGAAAATGTGCCCATACCGCTAGTTTCACCAAAATCAGTGAATAAAGTTATAAAGTTGTGTTTTTGTACAGTAATCAGTGAGGCCTGCCTTCTCGCCTATCTGCCACAAGTGGACTACGCAGATTCGCAATGCAGATGTTCATGCAAGTGATATCCTAACTGAAGACCTGCCTTGATGAGAGGACTAACAGATTTCATTTTCATGTTGACCCCAAAAGAGCTTGGTGACATGTAAATGTAAATGCAGTAGACTGGGGGCGCTGTTTTGCTTATTCTATTTGAATATTGTCCACTGTACAGGAGGTAAGTCTTTTAAAATGAAATGTCAAATGCTGTTTTCATTTTCATTTTCAAATGGTTAGAAAATTGCATTTGCATTTTGACTCAAATAACGCTTGCATAAATGGAAAATCAGGCTACATTGTTTATATTGCATTTTTATTTTCAAATTTGAATTAACATTTTAATATTGTCCAATGCGGGGGACGACTTTGAATATTACATGTCAAACAGCTTTTCCATTTTCATTTTAATATGGGCATAAAACGCCCATACGAGTATGTGGAAATGAAAATGCAATTTGGATTATTGCATTTTCATTTCAAATTATAATGCTATTGTGGAATTACATTTTCATTTCCAAGTTTACAATATCATTTTATTACAGTCCCCTATATGCTTCTATACATTGTACTTGTCACATGGTGCATTTTATAATGCACATGGTGCATTTTATAAAATAAATTTGTACTTCGGGTTGCTATAAACTAAGTCTGGCAATAATTCAATGTTATTGTTTATGTGTTATTGTTTAAATGAGCTTGAAATTTTATTGCTTTGTAAATGTATGTTGTCCAAATTAATGATTCTGAACAGGTGTTTTTTAAAAACGAGCAACACTGGTTAGTCAAGTTTGACACATATGAAGAGTTTGGTCTCATGTGATATATAACAGTGTAACACAGGTCATTGCTTTGGACATCAGTTTTATTATTTTACATATGTTTTTTTGCACATCTACCATATATAGGAGCTTAATAAGGGCCCATAGCTCATTTTTGCCCCTGGGCCCCCTTAGTGAGCCCTGCCTACAGCTGCGCTTTGTCTTTGAGCTGGAGAGGAAACATCCTACCTGATTTTGGACTTATTTTGGACATTCTGTAACTGGAGTAACCTCCAGATAATCAACATGAAATTATTTTTTGTCTTCTTGAATGCCCTCATGAACCACTGGCGATCCCTGGAGCAGCTTTAAAGAAACACAATGTCCAAAATATAATGCTAAATCAGTGAAGCATCACTTCATTTTCTGTGTTGCCTTATGGAACAAGTTTTTTTCAATCTGCTATCTTCTTATCCCAGGATATCCACAGCCAGCACCCGGCCCAAGAGAGAATTCAAGCCAAAGTCCATCAGGAGCAGCATCGAGACCCTGGACAACAGTCAGCACAATGGCCTGTCCTACAGCTCCTCGCTCAAATCCACTGGTACAGCTGCCACATATCTGTCTTTATTTTATCTGTGTTTTGCTTTTTTTGTAATTTTCTATGTTAGCCCCATCTTCATTGTTTGCTTTGAGTTCTAGTATATACTTTTTTTTTGCTATCCCCTAAGCCCAGTTCAGACCAAAGATTCACAACGAGATGAAACCGTTTTAGAACATTGCAGGGAAAAGTTGCAGCGGTGTAAACTGGCCGGTCTCAGCTTGACTCAAGCCGGCTGACGGCATCGCCTGCGACTCAGCTTGTCAAGTCGCCAGTGGATGGTTTTACAACGTAAGGCACATCACCTGTTTCAACAGACTATTAGCGATGTCAGCTGGTCAAGTCAGTTACAAACAGTCAGCTGGAGATTTGGACGCCGGGAAGAGAGGATCACCTCATTGATTTATTTTAGGAACAGCCGTGTCTGTATGACACAAGCCTTAAAATTTACTCAAATAAGATCAACAAACAAAAGGGAAAAGTAGATATTTTTATTTATAGTGTTTAAGTATAAGACTGATCCTTTCAAGGGGGTTTTATGGCTGTTATGCCACATTATGTGTGCTCCCCTCCACCTGGCATTGATGTCTCTCATATCTAGATATCACACACAGAACACACAGACTGTGTTCTGTGTGTGTGTAGCATGAAGGGAGCTACAACTTTCATTGTATTGTGCAGCCGTGTTGTAGCATGACAAAATAAATGTACCTTGTACCTTGACAGTAAATATCTCTCTTATTCCCCATCTACCAGTATGCTGACAAGCCATGTTTGGTTGTTTGTTGCTATGTGAGCTGTCTGTATGCTTTTTAATGACACAAATTCTTAAGTGAGCATAAAACAAACTCAAGCTGTATCAATCAGTCTGTAGGTCAAGATCTGAGAGTATACACATTTGTGGGCATCTAACATTTTGTGTGAGCACAATATTGGTTTGTGTGCTCTCAGTTCTACATCTGATCTTAGAGTTTTCTGCAACAGAAGAGCTGAGCAGCAGCATGTCCCGTCAGTTGGTGAAACTATTGTGTGCTAACTTTAGCTAATGTAACGTTAGCTCAGCAGTCAAACTGAGACTGAGAGCTGTCAACAGGATCAATTTAGATAATATCTGATACCTTCAGCTTTAATTGACAGATGTGACTTACCAGCAGTTTGTCATTAGAAAAAGTGAAACGCTACATAGCAGTTATTACTAAAAATAATGGCACTTTTGACTGACATAAAAGTTACATTACTGGGATACTTAAAATTACTGCAACAATAAATATAAATAATGAAACTATTATATCACTAAATATAAGGTAATTAGTCTGTTATTTCTAGATACAAATGAACTTTGAACTTCTTGGAAGTTGAGTTCTTGTGCTTTCTCACCCTATTTTTCATCCATATAATTTTATAATTTCCTTAAAGTTAAGATTTTTTAATGTAATCAAAAAATGTTTATTACATATCTAATTTAATATGTATAATATAATTTCTTGTATTATTTTATTATTATTTGTAGCACTCTTGTGTACGTGTCTACAAGTGTACAGTTTTTACAGGATTTCTTTTACAGGATTTTTTGACAGTATTAATGGGCCCATGCGACCCCTTCCCTGACAATCCTGGCTCAAACACTATTGTACAATGTCTTCTGTGGCACTAGAGGCATCATGTCAAAGAAAATAACCCTGATGACATAATTTATATTTCTAGAAATTTATAACAATATGTCTTTGTTACAAACTGAGGGCATGTAGTTTTTGCCTTTAAGCTCACAATTCTGTTTTTACTCAAAACTTTTCTGTTCTGTGGGGCGCCCTGGCAGCCCTTTGCTGCATGTCATCCCTCTCTCTTTCTCTCTCCTCTTCCCCCCTTTCCTGTCTATCTTTGGCCGCACTATAAAAAAAAGCAAAAAAAAAACAAACAAACATATTCTGCTCTTTCAAGTCTGTCCTTGACTTACAGATTGATTAGGGCTTATATTTGTTCAGTGTTCTTTCAATTGTTTTGTAGTTAATGAACTTCCTTATACCTTCCACCTACTTCTCCTGTGTGTGTGGTGTGTGTGTTCAGGGTTAGATCTATTGCTGTTGTGCTCTTATACGGAAGTTAGATTAATTCTATTCACTTTGTTGTTGTTTGATGATATGGCCAACCTTTACCAAACGAGCACCTTTAAAGTGGAGTCAGTGCAGTTACAATCTGTCAGTACACATGTTAATGATTTACATCCACATCTTGGCTGCATTTCATTAGTTGTTCAACTTGCCCTCGTTGACTTCCCCTTGGCACTTACCCTTGGGGGAATCCCGATTATAAGTCGTTCCTTATGTCTTAAAAACTGAAGTGAACTTTGTGAGATCGACCCTCGGAGGGCTGAGGGAGCGAGTCAACAACGATGGTCACTCCAGAGGTGTATCACCCAAAATGCATTGCAGTTATGCATTTGGTGCAAGAAAATACATCCATGGTTAGGTGGCAGTAATGTAGGGCCTACATAAAACTCCTGTTGCGTATTTAGTTTCTTAAGAAAATCTCATTGATAGCTTGATATTTTACTGAAAAATGTCATAACTAATTGCAGTTAATATTTACTTGGATTTTTGTTTAGCTTGTGTGATTTCTATATTCCCAACATTAGCTGTAAACACATGGAAAAATTGCTGTTTTGCAAGATATCATAAACCCGTAGCAATAATAATTATGATAATCATGATACTGGTCTCACAAACAGAAATTTCTAAATCAGAAACTGATGCAGCTAATTACAAATTGCCTGCATATTGCAATTATCCCCCTCTCCTCCCCTGCCCACTTTCCCTCTGCTCTCCAAGAGGCCTCCATGTGGAAACAAAACTGATTTAATGAGCCATTTGCAGTTTCACTGTACCGGCCATGTGATGGTAAATGGACTGAACTTATATAGTGCCTTTCTAGTCTTTCTGACTACTCAAAGCGCTTCATGTGTACTTAGACTTGCATAGCTTAATCTTTGAGACAAGCATATGCTATTGGTATGCTGTTATGTAATACCAAAGGCTGAGGGGAAGTCGAACTACTAATGAAACGCAGCCTGTGTCTGAAGAAAAGTTGCCGCCCTCTACTGGTAAAAGTCAGACCAGCTAGTGTACATGCAGTATGGAGTGGTACCCTGTAGAGTCAAAGGGCATATTTGGGATGATTTCTTCATCATATACTGAATGTGTACATTGTTTTGTGTTGTCTTGAACACCATCTCCATTTGTCTTTACATCTCACCCAGCTGATCATATAACCTCCGTACCACTGTCATGGCCTGAGAGCCCCACTACCAATGGCAATATTCACCGTGAGTAACACACACTGACTTTGCATTCACATCTGTGTATATCAGTCCTGAAAAGATGAATTCGACAGAAAATTAACCAACAACAATATTGAGGATCAATTAATCCAGTAATATCAAGCAAAAATACAATTGGTTTCAATTCCTCAAATGTGAGGGTCTTTGGGTTTTGGACTGTCAGTCAGATTAAAAAAGCAATTTAAAATAAATGTGAAGTTCATTCATGATCTTGGAAATTGTAGTTTGACTCAATGTAAACGTACTATCATTTTCTAGAGCTTTCATTCACATCTCAGGGTCTTCATCGGTGGATGGCGTTAGCTCAGTTGTCATGGAGATGGCTCAGTATTAGTACTGAGTACTGACAAATGAGCAAACCTCATCCACTCAAGGTCCACTTACTAGCTTTCTTCTGGGCTTTCAACTGTATCTCACAGTCTTCGTCAGTAGTTGGAGTTTACTCAGTTGTCAAGAAGGTGGCAAAGAAAATCTTTAAAAATCTTTACTCAAGTCCACTTACTAGTACTGGTTTTTAACCACATACATACATACATACATATTTCATACATATTGATTGAATGATTAATTGAAAAAGTTTAGAGATTACTTGATAATGAAAGTAATCATTAGTTGCGGCCAAACACCATTAGTGTAAGACACACCATTCTTAAAATGAATAAACTAACACTGCTTCGATTGATATTCCCTTGAGTGCACAATAAAAAACATGATTTAGGAATATTAAATCAATTTGAGATATCTTATGGAAACAACCCAACACCAGTTTGATTGATATTCCCTGCACACACAAAAACATGATTTAGGAAAATAAATCAAAACAGAGTTTTGATGTGTTGTTGCAAATTAGCCCTTAATATACTTAAATAACATACAAGGTAGGAAAGAAGCCATTTCTCATCATAAATGTGCAGGAGTGAAATAATAATTCACTAATATTATAATCTCTTCGTGTGGTGCAGAGTCGGAGGTGATGGACCAGCCATGCTGTCGCTCCCTCTATGACTTTGAGCCAGAGAACGAGGGCGAGCTGGGCTTCAAGGAGGGTGACATCATCATCCTCACCAACCAGATAGACGAGAACTGGTATGAAGGCATGATCAACCGCGAGTCTGGCTTTTTCCCCATCAACTACGTGGAGGTCATTGTCCCCCTGCCTCAGTGAAGACCGACACCTTCTAAAGACTCCCTCCTGCCTCACCACACTCAGCCTCTGTCCTCAGCTCGACTCGGGCCTGAAAAAGCACAGGGCCAAAAACAGCCTGAAGCTGAAAAATGTCTGTCTTCTGATTTTAAAAACAAGCCAGAGAGGTAGTAGTTTTATCCCAAGCTGACTTAAGATCAAATATGGCTGATAACATTGTTTTCTCTGTTGATATTTATGAACCTGAAGCCAACTGAAACCCAAGCCATTAAGTGGGACACTCTGCCTGGTTGGACCTTTTGTGTCCTTTGGGTCTGACTGAGGTGAAAATGTCTAGCAGCCATCAAACTCTGTAATCCATACTGTCAGTCCTTCAGATGATCCTGCTCCCTGTTAATGCTGATCAAAGTTTATGACGTTGAGCTGCCCCCTCACTACAAACTGAGGCTCCTTAACTTTGCTTGAGGTGCAAAATTGGACACCATGACTGCAATTTTTACTACAAACAAATTATATGCTTTTATTTGAATCATAGTCACATTAGGAACATTATATACATTTCAGGATATTTTCAATCCCATTAGGTTGTCATATAGTCACTCCAAAAAAATGATAGAGGCTTTGTGCTTGCATCACAAATCCCCTCATAGCGATGACTTGAATTGTTATGGACCTCTCACATCATGCTGACCATATACTAGCTAGCTAAGAAGTAGAATTAGCCATAGTATCTAGCCATGCAGATACTTTTGGTTTTATTTGCCCAAGTTTTGAGATATTTGTCTCAGAGGTTTATGGCTCCACCCCAATACTACAGTGGGGGTGTATGGAATTTCATTGTTGTGCTTGCAGGATTGAACAAAGACAATTAAAAGAAATTAAAAAATTCAAGAGCTGGCCAAGAAAATAGGAATTGTTTTAATTTGGGTGAACTGACCCTTTTAAAAAGGAGATGAAGGTGAGTGACTTGGTGAGTTGTTGGCCAGCCTGTATGTTTAAGAAAAACTCCCACATTATCTCAGCCACTGTTGCCCTTGAAGACCTTCAATATGGCCGCCACAGTCGTGTCTTCCACTGATTTTGTGTTTCATATTTGAAAAGCATTTTATATTCTGTGATTTTATCCAAACACAAGCCTTATTTTTCTTATTGTTTATGATGCCTTGCAAGGCCTTCAAGTGAAGTCTTGCCAAAGTTCAAAGGTAATTCCAGTTTATTACAGCCTTGTTCTTGTTTTTGTCATCATTTCTATCAGTAATAAAATAATGTGTTCATCAAGTTAATTGCTGAGATTGGGAACATGGTGTCATAGGACAAGAAGTCACAGGTCAAGAAACACTAGCAGTCAGACAATTAGACAGGTTGTAAAGCTGCACTAACCAATGTTTTCATATCAACAATGAGTCAGATGACTACTTGTGATAGGTGTCGCTTGTTGTGATGAACAAGCAGAGAATTATCACCAATTACTATCTGCAGTTCCGCTCAGCTCTAGAAGGCGTTGAGTTCACTGTTTTGTTTCAGTCCCTCTGCTCTCATCAACTTGTTTCCAGCAGCAGCAGACAGCTATTTTCAGTGGTAAAGCTCTGATAACTACCTGTACACTACCTGCTCAGCACCAAACAGCAGACAGACAAAGTTAGAGACTAGCTGGTGAACACAGTGGAACATTTAGCAGCTGAAGAGCCAGATATTTTTTTGCAGGAGTTGGTGGAGACCAAAATAGAGCTAAAAGGAGAGTGAATATCAGGTGGCCAGAAACATGGCTCCAAATAAATGCTAGTACATTGCTCAGTTTCTGCTGGATGTGTAAATAGGCAACTGTTTGCTAACACTTTATAAGGCCATAATATGTCACAATACATGTGTGATGTTCAGCTTGTTGTGGAGTTCTGCCCCAAGTGGCCAAATAAAAAGTGATTCATGCTGCTTTAAACAAATCCCCAGGTTAGACAAACTTATTTGGAAGAGAAAATGAAAGTGAAAGTTTTGCTGTGCAATTAAGGATTATTCGCAACATTTCAGGGGTGCTCACTTTCGGTTTTACCCCCAAAAATGTTGTTTAGATAATCTAGACAAACTGTCAGCTTGTTTACAATCTGATCGTCTGCCTGCTCGTGTTCTTACCCTGTTGCAGCAATGTTGCTATGTTCTCAGATTACTCTGATGAGTAAATCTTATCAGAACTGATAGAAATGATGGCTATAAAAATAACACCCAAGTTGTTAAAAAACAGAATTAACGTTAAAAATGTGAAATGAAACATTTGATCATGATGATCAAATGTTTCATTTGGGCACAGTTCCTGCCCACACAAACCTTCCATTGCTATTTATTTTAGACATGCTTTTATTTTGTGAACATTTCAAGCCACAGCTCTTGAACAGTGATCACACCTAACACAGAGTGTCACCAGTGTTTGAAAGCCTCCCATTCCAGTGGGATCATGGTAGACAGTATGTGATGTATATTACTATTCTGTTAGACTCTACCTGTGTTCAGGTCAGCCTGTCTTGTGTTGTACTCTACCTTTCTATTCTTGTCCCCAAACTGACTTTGCCTGTTTGCCTGCTGTGCTCTTAAGTGTTGCCCAGAACACATATTGTTACACCTTGTGAGGAACTGAAGTGAACTCCATCTCTCTGAATGTTCCTCTCTGTCTTTGTTTACATACTCGGACTTATTGTGACATAATGTAAGGATTGTACCACCCACTCTGTGTCAGATAGGGATGAATGCCTTTTCACACTGAAACCATATGAAAGTGCTTTTTGAAATGTCGTCTGTATTGCACTGAAGCTTTAGAAACAACCTACCACATAAGTTTATGGACATGCACCTTTTTGTTTGTTAATGTTTTGTTTTTTCTTTTCTTCACCATTGCACTTTGTGTTATTCACAACAGGTTTAGAATCACTACCATATCAGATATATATGCAAAGTCAAAATAGTAGATACTTAGATTTATATAACCATATATGTTATTTGTACTGTACTATAATGAATCCACTTTCTCAATTATTGTAATGTCGATTGGAAAAATGGTTGTATCACATCTTAAATCAGACGTTTCCACGTAGATGATCCTATAACCTTGTGAATCTCATTACTGCTCTCTTAGCTAGTGATAAGGTGTAGGATAAGTAAAAGTAACTGTGTGGCCGTGCTGATAAACCTGTTCATTTAGGAAGTCCCATCACGGCATGAGTTGGTAAAACACCTTGGGAGCCTCATAATCAGCAGTCTTCTCTCCTGACAATTGATGTAGCATATTCAGTTAAATACCACCAGATGAATTCAGGATAATCTACATTTCCACGGCACTAATTCCATCTGTACATCAACAGAGTCATGTCATACTCACCACTCTGCTGCTCTCAGTTTCTCTTTTTTAACAGAAATACTATACTTTATTTCACTAATTTATTCCAATTGCTTCTACTTTGCAGAAAAGCTTTCCTGTTGCTCAAAGGGAAAAGAGTTGATGTTGGGCTATAAAAAAGTCAATTCATTTTCTCCATAAACAATGTGAGCTAGCTGACATTTGGAACAATTCCAAATGTCAGCTTGGATGGGCAAGAAATTTATCTAGTTGGCTAGATGGGTTAGAAAATATGTTTTTTGATAAAAAGTGAAAGGTACACGCCAGTGTACCTAAAAACGTAAGGTGAACTACAAATCCCATTTTGGCAAGAAACATCCAATCACAGAGTGATTGAGAGCTACAGGTTACGCTTTTGAGAAAACTGATTTTACAATGTGCTGCTTAAATCAATTTACTTTTGGATTCTGGGTCAATTTATGAGCAATTCAGCAACTATAGCGTTTTCACAACTGAAACAACGAAGCATTTTGAATTCGCTACACCTTTCAATAGCAACAGTAGTCGAGCCTCATGGGTATTGTAGTATTTAGACCCGTCCTGAACTGGTGGTCATTGCATAAACCTAGGATTGTTACATTATCCAGTAACATTGAGGATATTATTTAAAGACACATTTGAAATGGGAATACAGAAAAGAAACAACCAGGGGCCCCGTGGTTGTTTTTTATAACATCTGCTGTTCCTGGTAGGCTTTTATTTTGAAACATTTGGAAGGGAAGTGTTGAGTTTCATTGATAGTAACTTATCACTGCTCAACAAAATAGCAAAGCAGAAGTGATTGAAATTAATTGGTGAATGAAAACAGCATTTCTGTTAAATAGAGAAAGTGTTTTCAGCACAGTGGTCAGTATGACACGACTGATGTTGTACTACTGGAATTCGTGCTGTGGAAATGTACATTATACTGAATTTACCACGTGAGCTATCAGAGTACAGGTAATTCCACCCCAACTCAATGTGTTCCATAAAACACTTTTTTCCCTCCTGAAGTGTGTACATTTCCTTAGTTTTGTTTTATCCACAAAGAGTTTCAAATAGTGTGAACTGGGTGTTTGTCCCAATATGTACTCGATGGACTATATTCTTAATCTACATTATTTTGTTGAATCTTTTATCGTATGTAGACCAACTCTACTTTATATACAATAGAGAGAAAATAAAGAAGATATTGGATATTTACTTAGCTTGCAATTGCTTAGATGTTCAAGATGTTGCATGACTTTTTTTCCCCCCCTAAAGATTGTTATTTTGGATTTTGGATAAGGGGAAGCTCTAAGCACAGGGTGCTATCTGCAACACTGTCACAGAAAGGGATGTCCATTAGAAGCATTCAGTCTCCAGAAAACAGCAGGGGAAGATTTAATGCAAGATTAGCCTATTTTAAACTATTATTATTATTTTTTGCACTTAGACCCACAGTATGAATGACTGACTCTTTTAGAACCAACTTCTAGGCTAAGGAAACTGGCTGTGCAGTTCTGTGTTTTATTTTTTCAGTAGCGTAATTTATGCAAAAGGTGTTTTATAGATGTTGTAACTTAATATATTGATAAATATATTGCGTAAATAAATGACAAGCAAATACTGAGCCACCATTCATATGTGTGCTTTGTTTGTGTGCATCTGTGAATTACACTATAAGGCCAAAATTATGTGGACACCCCTGTCAACCTACTTTTGTGTACTTTTATTATGTGGCTGGTTTTGTGTTGTAGTCCCCTGTTACAACCCAGTGGTTGTGTAAATGGTCCTTGGTTGTCCTTTGGTTTCTTTTATTATTTTGAATAGGTAAGTTTAGGTTGCTTAACTTTAGTTTCCTTTGGTTTATTGTTTTGCTGTTCACCCACCCTGAAGTTACAAGATGTCAATAAACATCTTAAAGGGCTTAGTTGTGTTTTTGGGAGCTATGGTTTGGGAGTTTCATTTTATTCATGTTGCGTCAGGTTTTCCTCTCAGCCCACCCCTTGTAGTTTCAATAAAGGGAAATTTTAATGTTACACAGTTATATTTTAGACAACAGTGTGCTTCTAACTTTGTGTCAACAGTTTAGGGAAGGTCCTTTTGTGTTTCAACATAACAATGCTTCCCATGCACAAAGCCAGCTCCATGAAGAAATGCTTTTCCCAGTTTGGTGTGGAAGAACTTGACTGGCCTGCACAGAGCCCTGACCTCAACCCCATCCAACACCTTTGAGATGAACTGTAACACCGACTTCAGTGTTGGACCTCACTAATGCCAGGTTCTAACATCTGGTGGAAAGACTGAAACCAGAAGAGTGGAGGCTGTTGTATGAGCACATTAATACCCATGGTTTAGGAATGACATGTTCAACAACAGTATCACATATGCATATCATGGCCATATAATGTACTTTAAATTTGTGTTTCCCAATATGGGAGTTGGGACCCTCACAAGGGATCGTACAATTAATATAATGGATCTCGACATTATTGCAGGTGTAACTAACCAATAAACAAAATTCTGCTACATAGAACTTATTTATTGTACTTTTTCTTGCTGTGTAATTTAATACTGTATAAGTATACCTCTTTATGCCTCTGAAAGCTACTCAAATTAAACAGTCTAAAATGACTCAATTGCTCACAATGCATGCAACCTGTGATGACGGGTAATATGTAGACATTGTTTTGTATTAAGATATCATAAACAAAAAAGGTTGGGAATCAACCCTCTTATCAGCGATCAGTCTCTAAAGGGAATATTTATACACTATTTACTACCTAGTCATCTATAGACCCCGTGCATTGTGAACACATAGTACATCCACATAGATTTTTATTCCATTATAAAGTCCAAAACTTACATAGCATGGTAAGCACTATTTTAAATCACACATTTTGATGTCTTCAGGCTTTAAGACTTACCCAGCATCAGCATACAAACCAGTATTTATTGGCAAGAACATTTAAGTATCTCCATTCAGTTGTGATTTTTCAAGATAGTGCTGCTTTAAGTCCATCCAGTAAAGATTTTGTCCAAGAAGTGCTGTAGGTGAAGGGTTTGTTGTTAATGGATAGGAGAGACATTTGTTGACAGAATGAATCCAATCAGAGTGGTAGATAGACAGAGCGAACTGGGATGATTTCAAGTCTGCTAGTATATGCTGAAATAAAGGGTCAGTTCACCCAAATTACAAAAAACATACACCCAGTTACCATTTATTAAGTAGACCTAACTGAAACTAACATATAATCTGGTACAGTCCTGCAATAAATTCTACCTTCATGTTCCAGTTCCAGGTTTTTTTTTTAAACTGTTTTAGAGAGGTGTTGATTCAACTTATTGGTGTATATTGCAATATACTGAGAAGTTTTTATGGAATTTCTTGCTTCAGTAGAGATACAGACAGGAAATGCAGGAGGGAGAGAGGTATGACATTCAACAAACATCCCCCGTCAGAATCAAACCAGGGACTTTGCGATTATATGGTATGTATCTTAACCAGTAGGCCGTAGTCCACCCTTACTCATAGAAATGTTGTGGACAAAATATTAGAAACTTGTCTTAGTATAATGCCATATAATCCAAAAGCACTGCAAAGTCCAGCCTCCATAATGACCATAAAGTTGAATCAACACACTTCTTTTTAACAGTTTGAACAAAAAATGAAGATTATAACCCTCACGAAGGTAGGATTAATTGCAGGGCAGTTGGATTAGACTGCATTGATTTTAGCTAGATGGACCTCAAAAATCTGGCAACTAAATGTATTTTCTCCATTACCTCATGTTGTGTCTAGCCATGCAATTACTTTTGGTTTTATGTGTCCAGGTTTTGAGACATCTGTCGCTGAGATTTCTGCCTCCACACCAGTAAATTGGAGGTAAAATTAATTTGGGGTGCACATTAAAAGGTTATTTTAAAAAATTCATCACTAGCGTATGTTTCCCAGAAACAACGTCCTGGTTTTGGATAATACACAGTACATTAACAGTTTTTCTATTGGAACTACTTTGTGCTGAAGAAATAGCCCCTATAAAACTGATGAAAGTGTGTGTGGATTATCCTGATTAATGGAGCCTATTTTTTGAAAGCTATGTTACTGTTAATTTGAGTTAACCAATCCTTTAAACTACTAATTTTGCTGGGGATCCTTTGAATTCCAAAATCCATGCGTCTAGACAAATAAAGGCAGCGACATTATATCCAGACCTCAGCACTCCTCTGCTTGGACCCTCTGATCTCCCTCTTACTCTTCAGAGGCTGCCTCTCTCCTTTATGGGAGTCCTGTCTCTCTGGTTGCTCGGGTCTAGTCTCTCTGACCTCCTCCAGCTCCCTCATTCTGCCACAGTTCACAGCACATGTGTCAGGCTGGTGACCCACCACCAGGTCCAAAGTGGGCAGGAAAGTGGTGCTGGTCACCTCCCTGAAGCCTAAAAGGGATGTGAGAGAGGGGCTGTCTGGAGGGAAGGTTTTATATCCCCTCCCCATACCTGGACAACCTCCCCAGGTTGCCCTCTCCCTCAGCCTCACAGCCTGCCGGATCTTCTTCCAGCCCAGGTGGTTGAGCTCCAGAAGGTTAAGCAGGATACAAAAAACACCAACACAAAACATGAAGAGCAGGAAGATGGTCTTCTCCGTGGGCCTGGAGACGTAGCATTCCACTGGCTGGCTGCAGGGGGCCGAGGTACAAAGGAAATGGACAGGAACCTGGAAGCCAAACAGCTTCCACTGAGCCAGGACAAACCCCACCTCTAGAACAGCCCGTAAACACACATGTAAGACATAACATTTAGACAAAACCCCTCCAGACACCATGTGACCCTCTGCACTCCCTTCCCTGAAGGTGCAAGTTTGGGCGTGACTCAAGGACACCATGTTGTTGGGGTCTCCCTTCTGGAGGCTCTGGGCGGTGATGCCCTCCAGCACATCTACCAAGCTGTGACCTAGATGCTTATGGGAGCGGATGGAGCAGCTGTCTGAGTCGCAGCTCCGATCATACACCTCCCGTCCACTGCCTCGCCCTACATCTGTGCCTGCCTGCTCTGGGATATCCCCAGGTCCTTGCCCCTGCCTCTGGGTGGTGTTGTGAGGCAGCTTGGACAGGTTGTGCCACGTGTAGATGATGAAGCAGAGGGATGGCGTGGAGACACTGATGATGTGGAAGACCCAGAAGCGAGGTTGCGATATGGGCGCAAACACGTCGTAGCAGACGGTGGAACATCCCGGCTGCAGTGTGTTGCACACGAACATCTCCTGCTCATCGGTATACACATCCTCAGTCGCCACGGCGACAATGAGCAGCCGGAAGATAACCATGACGGTGAGCCACAGGCGACCGATCATGGTGGAGTGCTGGTGAACAGCATCCAGGAGACGTTTGAGCAGGGTCCACTCCGTCATGGTGGCCTGTGGCTGCCAGCTGCCTTGAGGAGGGACGAGCTGCCTGGAATAGAACAGTCTGCTGTGGACTTCTCCTGAATTCCTACTCTATTGGACTTGCTGACATAACTGACTTAAACCACCCTGCAGAAGACCTGATGTGGGCTACACTATCCCAACTTGTCTACACTACCTTCTGTTTTTTTCTCAATTCTAGAAACTCTTACTTCTCATTTCTTAGTCAGAAGGTTCTTTTAAAATCAGAGCACCTACCCTCCCTGGCTGAAGCCTGCAGTAGATGTCCTCTCTGCCTGATTGTTCGCCAGCCCTGTCTGGCTGCCTTGAGAGCAGTGAAGCCATTGCAAGAGAGAGCCACCCCATCTTTCATAGATAAGGATGTCCACTTGACATGAGTCACTTGGCGCACTCACTTCTCTCTTGTCATTAGAATCCATTTTAAAACCAAGAGACACCACCCTTCCTCTACTGGAGGACCTGCTGATAGTGCCGACTGATAGAGCATTCTTCACAGATTAGTCCTCTGAAAGCTAATGGGCTCTTCCTTTAGTGGAGCGCATGCTCACTGTTCGCTGATTCTGGACAACACACGCTAGCTGCTGTTATGTACAAAAAGACATCAAGAAGTTTGTTTCAGGATACATGACTGAGCAAAATAATTAAGAGATTAGGTTTGGACTGGTGAAAATATGGCTTTTCAGAATTCAGTCTGGTATCTGGTGAGGTTCTCTGTTCCAGGGCTTGTTTTGACTGCTCCCCTCCAGCCACTTGCCAATAGCCTCTTATCTGTGTTTTAAAAAAAGACCCTTGAATGGTCTGCTAGCATCAAATCGTCGTGTCTCCCAGATTAAACACTCAGTAACCCCTGTCCTTATTTCAAACAGTCCTGGCAAACCCCGTCTGAGTCTCTGTCTCAGAGCTGCCCACTTTCTATTTATGGCATGAACAGAAATATTTGGTGTAACATTAGATAAAAATGTTATTTAACTCACATGTTATACTTCATATTCTTAAGGTGTCAGTATGCTTCGAATAAAGTGCTTGTCGGATTTCCTTAAGCAATAAGCTTTCTTTAAACCATTCCAAAAATGTCCACTTACTTACGTATTTATTTTTCAATCAACTCATGAACTTACATTCAGCCAAATTATTATTTTCAGCCTGTTGTTATTTTTTGGTCAAGCTGCTGTTACCAGGATTTTCCTGATAAAATGATGCATGGCATTCACAAACAAACTAATCAGTTAGGCATGTTTTGGCAAATTATGCATATGAATAGAGGCCAATGGTTTAAAGACTCTTCTACTTGTGAAAAAGGAGAGGGCGAGGGATAGCTACACAAGTTACTTATGTCAGAGAGGACCATTGCTTGCTAACCTTTGATTATTGATAATTTTTATTTGCGAAGCTGTTGACATTTTGGTTCTTAAAAAGAACCTGATGACCTCCATCTTTTGCCTTATTTTCACCTACAATAATATTATATATTATAGGTTATATTCAGCAAAGAATTTTATTTTTATTTTAAATTCTTTGATGTTTGAATCATTTAAATACCAACTGGTGTTCATTCATCCCAAAGACAATACTGCCTGGGCATCAGCTGCCTGGGCTACAGAGAATGGTAAATGGTAGATGGACTGTACATGTATAGCTAGTCTTCCGTCCACCTAAAGCACCTCACATAGTATGCATTCACAATGCATAGTACAATCTGAGGTTGCCATACCATCAGATCATGTATCCCCCATCTCGCTCTTTCACTCTATAGCAAAATAGCCCACTATTTACAGGAAACACACAAACATGGCAGCTCCGCATGAAACAAGATTGTTGAAATAAAAAATTACAATTAAACAATATTAAATTCAGTAGCACCTTGACACTGGTAAAAGTAAATGGTAAATGGACTGCACTTATTTAGCGCCTTTTTAGTCATTTTCGACTACTCAAAGTGCTTCAGCTACAAATCACATTCACCCCATTCACACAATGATGGCAGGTGCCAACTGCTCATCAGTTCAGAGAAAGCAACTTATTCACAACATGGCATACATCCACCATGTCACACACACTCACACACCAAAGGTACAGCCCTCAGGAGAAATTTGGGGTTCAGTGTTTTTCCCAAGGACACTTTTACATGTGAGCTGGAGGAAGCCAGGATCAAACCAACGTCATGTTGCTACTGTCCATACCCAAATCTACGCCTTTGAGTTGTTGGAAAGAGATAAGGGAGGCAGTGGGATGAAGCCAGAAGAAGCTATGATGGTAGGCTTTTCACCTTTCAGTGTGAACAGCTATAAACTTTTGACTTTAGATGTGGTTGGATGACACATTGTACAAACTGCTTTATTTGAAGCATACTGAACCTTTACATCTTATTTTTCCTCCTATTAAGAATGATACGTGTACCTCTTAAGAGCAGGTGTTGCAGTATCTTTATCATGATGATGATGGCGTACAGGTAAAGCATAAAGTACATGTGTGAGTCAATGTCCAGATAGCCTCCTACAGTGCTTTTGTCTACTATTGATCCAGACTGAGCCTGCACCCAGCGCCGGCCACTTCAGAGAGCAGGTGGCAAGTGGCTTTTCTCCAGAGCGGCGTTATGGGGCCCTGTGTATATATGAGTGCGCATGCGCCAGCCCGCATGCTGCCCGTTGCTGTAGCTCCGTCTCGTTGTCTTACTTTTTCCAACTTTTAACTTTCCTATTTCTTCCAAACTTGAGTAACTTGTGTGTAAATATAGTTTAAACTACGCTCTTTACGAAAATGAGGGTAGAAAGTGTTTTGGTGCTTTTTTTTGTCGTGGAACTTCTTCTTCTGCTACTTGGTCAGGGCACCACTGCAGATCAGCTGATCGTGCTGAAGCTGAGCAGCATGGCGCCCAGGACAACCGATGTCCCCACTGAGATCTGAGGGAGGACACACCGAGGATGCAGAGGTGGAACGAAGCGGCGAGGGAAAAGAGAGGGGTGCAGACAAAAGAGAGATTAAAGCCGTGTCCGCCTTCTCTCATCATGGGCAACGTGAGGTCGCTGGCGAATAAAATGGATGAGCTAGCGGCGTCAGACGGAGTTCCGTGAGTGTAGTTTGATGTACTTCTCTGAGACTTGGCTACACCAGGATATCCCGGACCATAACATTTCCATCGATGGCTTTCAGACTGTTCGGGCCGACAGGGATCACACCGGGAGCGGTAAGCGGAAAGGCGGTGGGCTTGCTCTTCTGGTTAACAACAGATGGTGTAACCCTGGTCACGTTACCATCAAGCAGAGTATCTGTAGCCCGGACATTGAACTGTTAGCTGTGGGACTCCGGCCATATTATCTGCCACGTGGATTTTCACATGCCATTGTTGTGGCTGTTTACATCCCCCCCTCTGCTAACCCAGCATCGGCGTGCAACGCCATTCACACTGCCATAGCACATCTCCAGACTCAACACCCGAGTGCACTCATATTAATCTCGGGTGACTTAGTCAGTGTTTCAACAACACTGACTAATTTCACCAGTATGTGAGTTGTCCTACTAGAGAGGAGAGGACACTGGACCTGCTGTATTCTAACGTTAAGGACGCATACAGCTCTTCCCCCCTCCCCCCTCTGGGTAGGTCAGACCACAACCTGGTTTACCTTAAACCCTGCTATGTGCCTCTGGTTAAAAGGCAGCCCGCGACCACAAGGACAGTGAGGAGATGGCCAGAGGACGCCTATGAGACACTGCAGGAATTTTTTGAGGTGACAAACTGGGATGCACTCTGTGAGCCTCATGGAGAGGACATTGATGGGCTCACTGAGTGCATTACTGGCTACATTAACTTCTGTGTGGACTGCAATGTCCCAACTAAGATGGTCCATTGTTATCCAAATAACAAACCCTGGGTAACAAAAGACATCAAGGACATACTGAATGCCAAGAGGAGGGCCTTTACTGATGGTAATAGGGAGGAGGTGAGGGCAATCCAGGCCGACCTGAAGGTGAAAATCAGGGAGGCCAAGGAAAAGTACAGGAGGAAGCTGGAGCAGAAACTCCAGCAGAACAACATGAGAGAGGTCTGGAGCGGCATGAAGACCATCACTGGCTTCAGACCGACTGGCAGCAGAGGAGTTGAAGACAGCTTGGACAGGGCCAATGAACTTGGCTGTTCTTTAACAGATTCGACACACCGGCTCCTGCTCATCCCCCCTCTAACCCAGCTGCTGTCGGCCCTCAAGCTCCTCTGAGTACTCTGCTCCCCCCTACCCATCAGGCTAAAAGCCCTCTTCACACTAATGACTCCCCCCTCCCCCACCTGTAACTTCTGCTGTCTGCCTGACTAAAGACCAGGTGAGAGGACAGCTGATGAAACTCCACTCAAACAAGGCTGCAGGCCCTGATACCGTTAGCCCCGGGGTGCTAAAAGCATGTGCCCCCCAGCTAAGCGGAGTCCTTCAACATGTCTTCAACCTGAGCCTGTGTCTTCAAAGGGTCCCTGTTCTGTGGAAGACATCTTGCCTTGTTCCTGTGCCGAAGACGCCGCGTCCCAGTGGCTCCAAGGACTACAGACCGGTGGCACTGACCTCCCACATAATGAAGACCCTGGAGAGACTAGTGCTGGAACAGCTGCGGCCCATGGTCAGACCCCTCCTGGACCACCTTCAGTTCGCCTACCAGCCCCGACTGGGAGTTGAGGACGCCATCATCTTCCTGCTTAACCACATCCACACCCACCTGGACAAGCCGGCAAGCACAGTGAGGATAATGTTTTTTGAATTCTCCAATGCTTTCAACACCATCCGGCCAGCCCTGCTGGGTGAGAAGCTGGCAGCAATGCAGGTGGATGCCCCCCTTGTGTCCTGGATTGTGGACTACCTGACTGGCAGACCACAGCACGTGCGCCTGCAGCACTGTGTGTCGGACAGCGTGGTCAGCAACACTGGGGCCCCTCAGGGGACTGTCCTCTCTTCCTTCCTCTTCACCATCTACACACACAGAGTCCTGCCACCTTCAGAAGTTTTCTGATGACCCTGCTGTGGTGGGATGTATTAGCGGTGGTGAGGAGTCTGAGTACAGGGCTGTGGTGGGGAACTTTGTCTCATGGTGTGAGTAGAACCATCTGCAGCTCAATGCGACAAAGTCTAAGGAGCTGGTTGTGGATCTACGGAGGGCAAAGGCACCAGTGACCCCGGTTTCCATCCAGGGGGTCAGTGTGGACATTGTGGAGGAGTACAAGTACCTGGGAGTACACTTAAATAATAAATAATAAATAATAAATAATAAACTGGACTGGACCAAGAACATGCAAGCTGTTTACAGGAATGGCCAGAGCCGCCTCTATTTTCTGAGGAGGCTGAGGTCCTTCAACATCTGCCGGACAATGCTGAAGAATATTTATGAGTCTGTGGTGGCCAGTGCTATCCTGTATGCTGTTGCATGCTGGGGCAGCAGGTTGAAGGTAGCGGACGCCAACAGACTCAACAAACTGATCCGTAAGGCCAGTGACATTGTGGGGGTGGAGCTGGACTCTCTGGCGGTGGTGTCAGGGAGGAGGATGCTGGCCAAACTACACGCCATCTTGGACAGTGTCTCCCACCCACTCCATGACGTGCTGGTCGAGCAAAGGAGCACCTTCAGCAGAAGACTCATCCCACCAAAAAGCACCACAGAGCGCCACAGGAAGTCATTCCTGCCTGTGGCCATCAAACTCTTTAACTTCACCCTCTAAGTGTTAGTCTATATGACCCTAAGTCATTAAACTGGACATTGATTATTACATCTCTGCAATACTTGTCATAATTGTGCAATATTCTGTGTATTACTCCTGTGCAATATTTTGTTTTCCTATGTTAGTTTTTCCTATTTATGGATATTGATATTATATACCTCCATTACTGCTGTGCAATATCTTAATAATCTCAATCTCTTAGCTCGACAGTACTTGCACCACTACTTATTACTTATATTATTACATTGTATTATTATACTGTATTATCATCATCAACCAGTAAACCCACTTGGTACCTCACACTTATTTTATCTTATACTTATACCCACCTGGTACTTAATTTATTTTCTGACCTGTTTTATAGTGTATTGTATTATATTTTTGCCAGTACTTTCTCCTGTGTGCACTGACGTAAAGGCGAGCGTAAAGAGTTTCAATCCGGGGATCAATAAAGTATTTCTGATTCTGATTCTGATATATTTAACCAGCACGTCTGGGGCTCAGCGTGCTGCTGTCCCACTGCTGACAAAGGAATTATTCACCTTCTCAGTCTGTTCATGAAGGAATTCCCAATGATGTGTATTCCCTCTGGGCTTTGTCAGGAGCAGACAGGGAATGAATAACAGAAAGGATTAGAGGGGAAAGATAACGATAAAGTGCTTCTCTTTCTTCTCTATGCTTAGGAGTTATTTTTCAGCAGGACTTTTATCTGAACATATGTGTAGATAGAGGAAGAAACCGAGAACGGACTATAAATATGAATGGATGGGTTTTCCTTTAGAACACAGGCTTGGCTCCAAATCTGCTCCGAACTCCACAGGGACAAGGGAAATGTACTGCCATGTTAATATCAGTAAAGATTATACATCTTATAAATCACATACATTTTCTGTTATTTCTGCTTTTTATGCATGCTGGCTGTTTGAATTGTATTATGTTATACGACAACAAGAACACACCACCACCAACAACAACAACCTTAATAATAATAATTACAATAAATATGGCACCCTTACAAAGAATGTGGCTCAAAGTGCCTTACAAGGAGAACAAAGACAGACTATTATTAGTTAGAGTTTAGTTAGTTGTGTTGAGTTTATGACAAGTTGATTTCCAGAGAAATGTCTTTGAAAGAACTGCTCAGATTAAATTATTCATTCGTTCTTCATTTATTATTCGTCATATGTATGTTGAATCCTTTTCTTGCCTGTGAACAAATGTTACATTTTTGCATGTTTAGCTGACCTGTTGTACATTGATTAAAAAGACTCACATGTTAGCTTTACGATTAATTAGAATGCATCAGTTGGAAGTGTACCAATTAAACACTGTCTCTAATTCACCTATAATTACTGTCAATTTCCACGGTTCTTTCAAAGGAAACTTGCTAGGACATCATTAGGAAGTTCAATCAGTAGCATCAGTAAATTAATAAATAGAAGCAGAAAGAACAAAAACTAAAAATACCAGTAGGCCTAAATGATTAACATGAGCAATACTAATTATAAATGGTATTAACAGGAAAGCATTTCAAGTTAAGATTAGTTGAAAGCAAACTTTACTAGATGTGTGTTAAGCTGTAACTGTCACTCTAAGCTTTCATTGTCCCAAAATGCAGGTTTCTCCCAAATATTGCTGGAAAAGGTTCTCCACAGGTTGCAGCAGAGTTAAAAAAAAGAAGCTGCATCTCTACTTTTCTTATGACTCTAGTTCTGATCATCTAATAAACCTGCAGTGAAGGATCTGAGTGAAAGTGAAGACATGCAAACAGTGTATACAGCATCTTACAGCTTTACAAACTAGCAAAAGGACCTTAAAGTCCATGTAAAGCAATAATAAATATGTGTTCTGAGTTTGTCACACCACAGAAAAATGTGTCATCAACCACCCAGCCAAATTTGAATGATTTAAAAAATCGCCAAGTAAGTAAAATAAGTTATCAAAATCAGTATTCACTGCTCTCAAACGCTGGGGGCATGTCCACTGAGGGAGCTGAAACCACGCCCACTCGCGGGAAAACTGCCTCTCTCGATTGTCAAATACCACTACAACAAAAATGGATGCTCTCTCTAGCAGCTTCATTGTTGGAGTATCACATCTATACAAGTTTGAGCCTCCAGAGCCAGAATCCAATTCAGAAGACAAGGACCAGCTACCGAGAATCAACCTCGTCCCTCCCAGTCTGCAACAGAAAGGTAATTTTCTTTCTCCCTTTTATGCAAGTTAGCAATATGTAACTAGCATGGCTTGCATGAATAGCCACATAAGGTTAGGCTATCAATAAATAACAGAATAAAACATATGTTGCCACTTCATGATCAGATGCAGATCATTTTTATTATTACATGTCACAGATCAAACTAACAGCCATCATGGTTTTAGTTATGTTGCATATTAAGTATGAAAATTATGTGAATAAAATGCTATAGCCTTTACAGATCTTAACCCAGTTTCACACATATGGAAGATTTTGGACTAACATGTAAAATAATGCTCTCCACTACCAATTATATATATATATATATATATATATATATATATATATATATATATATATATATATATATATATATATATATATATGAGAGGAATATCTTGTGGATCCACAGTAGCACTGAAGGTGTTCTGGAGGCTCGTGGTGGCCTGACTCCACATAAGACACTTGGTTTTTCCTTTCATTTGAAACCCATCTTCTGATTGCTGAATATCATCATTGCAATACACAAGCTGAGCAACAGACTGTCTAGATAACTTTTATGTACGGTTGTTCATAATATAGAATTGTCAGACAACTGAACTGATTTACAATATCTTTAGTCACACTGTGGAGAATGCAGGACAATGTCCATGAGAATGTCTGCTGCAAAGACCTTAATGCTGTATGTAAAGATAAACAAATGATCCTTAAAATTATGAATACACAACCAGTTAGAGTATTAGATGTCTAGCACTAAAACACTTTATAACACATACTCCAACAGGTTCAGGATAGATGTGGAGAGCTTCCTAAAGAGCCATGGTCCATTAATCTTCATCCAGGCCTTGAGCCTCTCTGCCTGAACCCCTTCTCCCTGCAAAATACCCTAAACACCTACCAGGCAGACCATGGGCCATTGGAGATGAAGGAAAGAGCTGTGTAAGTTAGACAATAATTTTCTTTTTTTTTTTTGAGGGAGCATCCATTTTTATTTTTGAACATGTAAAAATTACATTTGTGTTGATCAAATTGTATGTCTTTCAAAAACTGGTATGGTTTAGGACTCAAGAACCTCAAGTTGCACTGTTTATGCAATCATATTAGTGATGTTGATTAATGTATACATGGATCTGTGTATAAATAAACTATGGGAGAGTTCACTACGTTACAGTATCTTGAGGATCAATGTGCACCGAAAACAATATACTTTGCTTTAAATAGGCAATAAAGTATAATGATTTTGCACTAACACATACATTAGTCAAGTAAAGTCAATTTTATTCAAACAGCCTAATATCATAAATTGCCTCAAAAGGCTTTAGAATCTCTACAATATACGACACCCTCTGTCCTTTGACCCTCGATTCGAATGAGGAAAAACCTTTTAACAGGGAAAAAAAAATGGCAGAAACCTCAGGAAGAGCAACAGAGGAGGGATCCCTCTCCCAGGACGGACAGACATGCAATAGATGTCGTGTGTACAGAATAGAATCACAACCGAAAATCATACAATTGTGATGACAAAATGTAGATTCTAAAACATAAGTGAAGAGGATGGATCCAGAAGGACAATTATGCAGCGTGATGCCCACTAAGTAGGATCTGAGCCACACTACCTCCTCTCCACAATATGCTCCGGAGACAGAAATACCTGCTGAAAGTGACAGGAGAGACAGGAGAGGAGAGACAAGAAAGCATATAACTACAGGAGAGGTAAAATGTAGAGTTAGTAACATGAGTTACTGGGATAATCATCTGAAAATTTTGCTCTATGGTTGTGGAAATTCACTAAATAAAAATTTGTTTTTAAAAAATAAAAAAAAACCCTGCTGTCAATGTTTTGGTCCATCCATAGAACCAAAATGATTTGAGGCAGACTGCAGGTTAATGAATCAAACTGGCATCTTCTGGGGTCCCATTCTGAACGACCTGACAAAAACAGAGAGGAAAAAAGACTAAGGCTGTTTTTGTTTAACGCATACACATAACTCCTTTCAGAGGGGTTGTTCTGCCCTCACTGTTCGACCTGAATCTCCTCGACAGGTGTATTGTCTTCTTTATTGAGACGATTCCTTCAAAATGTCGACAGAATAGAAATGGAAGAAAATTAAGCTTTTTTTTTTTGCAATCATCAGAAAGAAGACCACCTACCCAAAACAAACCTAGATAAATATAAAATTGTCACATGACATGACATTTTGTTGTTATTATGTCATTACAGTCATGCTCACTATCTGGCCTACAGATGTTTTGTTTCCTGGTGCTGGGGAAAGCACAACAGGGTTGTCATACCTTCTTGTGTTGTGTACACAGGCTTTAAACCTCCCATTTAAATTTAAAAAGTCTTTTATATTGTAATTGCTTGGTAATGTGTTATGTACACAGTTATTTATTCAATACACTTTTAATAAATTTCATAGAAGTCTTGGACAGCTGTCAATCAGTTTTTGAGTATGTTGACATGGGTGTCCAACTTTTTTTAAATGGAGGTTGGTGGGGCTCTAGTGCAGGGATGGACTGAGGTAGGAGATAGGCTGGAGGAAGACGATGACAACTTTACATGGGGAAAACAGTCTTGTCAAATCTTTACTATCATGTTCATATATCATACAATAAGTTGATAATGTAATTATCGTGACAGGCCTAATGTAATGTATATATTACCAAATAACAAAACTTTGAGTAAGGGCCAGAATAGTACGGTGGAGATGATGACTCATCATCAGAAAACATCTGATTAGGAAAGGGGTTGTGGGTTTAGACGGGTGTTGAGTGGTGGGTATGGTGATGTGTTGGAGCTGTTCCCACCCCACCTGGACAGCTGAACCTGGACACATGGCTAGCAATTGCATCTGATTTCTCAGGTCGCTCATACTGTAAGCACAGGAATCCAGGAACAGCCACTGCATTCATCTCAGCCACAAAGGGTGAAGGGTCATGGATGACCTAGTTAAAGAGGAGGTCCGTAAGCTCAGTCAGATACTCTAAAACACAGGACAGAGCACATAACATAGCATATAGTTCATTCATATGGTCTCAACTGTTGACAAACAGATTTCCATCTCAGCTAATCAAGACTATTGATTGGGGTATAAATCAAAGAATGAAGACCTCTCCCCACAGACATACAGTATCCCTGTCTAAAACCAAACACAACAACAACACAGTCTTCCTCATCTTTGTTAGCAGCTTCAGACTCCACCAGCCTACATAGGAGCTGGGAGGCCAGTGAAAGGCTCACTCTGCAGCCTGCCTGGTAGCCCCCTAACAAGATTAAGGTCCCGCTTGGTGTAACTCACTCTGATGCGATTTTCATTTCTCTGGCCTGGTCCTTACGTTCCCCTCCGTCTAATCCTTCACTATTCTCACTGCCATCCATCGGCCATGCTAATCTGCTGGCAGGCTTTAGGAGGAGAGGCTTCCACACACAGACTCTCTTATAAACACCAAGGGAAAGAGCTGGTTTTCACTGTATGGGAGCACACACCATCACATAGTGTTTGTGGATAGAAAGCTGGTGGTAAGACTGCTGTTTGAAATTGACTTGTTGACATGGTGTTGTTTGAAGCCTATTGGTTTAGCTGTCATTAGCCCCTTCTCTGCAACAGTTCAACATTGTGTTTCATGTATCACTGCTTGTGCTTGTCTGTTTGTGATGAACAGCAGCTTGTCATGAACAGAGTTTGATATCACGCAAATGATTTCAAACGAGGTGAGGTGTATGTTGACCTGAGCCAACACCTGTCTTTTTTTAACAATAATGTAGAACTGAAAAGAGGAATGACATTAAAGCCAGTTAAGATCAAGCTCTAGTGCAAATGTTATCAGTGGGTGTCACCTCACTATTGAGTGTGTTGCATTTACAGTTCAAATGTACACTGAAAAAAAAATCTTAGTTTTATCTTTCTATATTGAGTCCTAAAAATCTCACTTTCTAAAAAAAGGTGATAAAATCTGCCAATGCAGTAATTCTATTTTCAGTAGAAATCTACTTTTTTCAAATATGTTCCAGAAATTACTATCTTGGATAATACTGCTGCACTAGAATTAAGAAAATAAATTAACTTAGAATAAGTTCATTTTTATTGCAGCAACTTGTTGCATTTATTTGCAAAATTTCTTACTGCACTGACAGATTGTTTCACTTGTTTTAAGAAAATAAGACTTTAAAGCTGCATTAATCTGTTTGTTTTTTTGGCCACTTGAGGGTAGCAGAACAAGCTGTAAACATAACACTGACATATTATACCCCTATACAGTTACCTATTTACACATCCAGCAGAGCAAAATTAGCATTCATTTGGAGTCGTGTTTGTACCAACCTAATGAATCTAAGTCCAATATTCACTCTTCTTTTAGCTCTGATTTGGACTCCACCAAGTCCTGGGGAAAATATCTGGCTCTTTAGCTGCTAAATGCTCCACTATGTTCACCATAAAGTTGCTAACTTTGTCTGTCTGGGCAGGTAGTGTAAAGTGGGTTTACCAAAGCTTTTTCACTGAAAACAGCTTCTGGAAATGAGGTTGATGAGAGCAGTGAAACAAAGTAGTAAAGTAAGAGGCAGTAAAACCAGAATAATTAATTAGTTAGGCTGTGGGTTGCTAACTTTGTCTGTCTGCAGTATGCTTCTAGTATCAAAGAGTTGGTTTATGAGAGCTTTCACTGAAATGATGCTGATGAGAGGAGTCAGACTGAATCAAAACAGGAAAAGTTGCAGGTCAAAATAATGAGCTAAACGAGGTTATAAAGCTCCATAGAGGTCATTTAATCCATATAAAATATTGATTAGTGCAGCTTTAAAAACTCAATTACACGACTCAATTGGCAACAGATGCTCTGTTCTGGTTAGTTTTAACTAAGCAAATATTTCCTGATTGAAATAGATATAAAAATGACAACTTGTGGTTGGTATATATATATATATTAGTTGTCCTATGTTTTTAGGAAAAGTTTAAGTTAGTAATATCAGGTACTGAAAAAAAAAAAAATTGGCAGTATTGAAACTAGGTATCATACTGGTACCAGCATCACTGGTAAGGAAAATATGGAAAATATCAAAACGCTACGTATATGGTAATCACTATCACTTTGTGTCCGTATTCTCTCTCACCCCAAAATACCTTCTTTTCTTTTCAGCTGTTCCCTTTCAGGGGTCGCCACAGCGAATCATGTGCCTCCATCTAACCCTGTCCTCTGCATCCTCTTTACTCACACCAATTAACTTCATGTCCTCTCTCACTACATCCATCAATCTCCTCTTTGGTCTTCCTCTAGACCTCCTGCCAGTCAGCAGCTCCAACCTCAGCATCCTTCTACCAATATATTCACAGCCTCTCCTTTGAACATGTCCAAACCACCTCAATCTGGCCTCTCTGACTTTATCTCTGAAACATCTAACATGAGCTGTCCCTCTGATGTACTCATTCCTGATCCTGTCCATCCTCCCAAAGAGAACCTCAACATCATAAGCTCTGCTACCTCCAGCTCTGCCTCTTGTCTTTTCTTCAGTGCCACTGTCTCTAAGCTGTACAACATTGCTGGTCTCACCACCGTCTTGAATACCTTTCCTTTCATTCTTGCTGATACTCTTTTATCACACAACACACCTGACACTTTTCTCCACCCTTTCCAACCTGCTTGCACTCGCCTCTTCACCTCTTTTCCACAGTCTCCATTGCTCTGAACCGTTGACCCTAAGTACTTAAAGTCCTGCACCTTCTTCACCTCTGCTCCCTGTAACCTCACCGTTCCACCTGGGTCCCTCTCATTGACACACATGTATTCTGTCTTACTGCGGCTAAGCTTCATTCTATCTATTCAATCTACGAAGACACAATGCAACTCCCTATGACCTTCTCTGTACTTCTCCATCAGCATCCTCAAAGCAAATACTGCATCTGTTGTACTCTTTCTAGGCATGAAACCATATTGCTGCTCACAAATGCTCACCTCTGCCCTTAGCCTAGCTTCCACTACTCTATGCCACAACTTCATTGTATGGCTCATCAGCTTTATTCCTCTGTAGTTGCCACAGCTCTGCACATCTCCCTTGTTCTTAAAAATTGGCACCAGTACACTTCTCCTCCATTCCTCGAGCACACTCTCCAAGATCTTGTTAAACAAACTAGTCAGAAACTCTACTGCCACCTCTCCTAGACACTTCCATACCTCCACAGGTATGTCATCAGGATCAACTGCCTTTCCACTCTTCATCCTCTTCAACGTCCTCCTCACTTCACTCTTGCTAATCTTTGCTACTTCCTGCTCCACATCAGTCACTTCTTCTTCTCTTCGTTCCCTTTCATTTTCCTCATTCATCAACTCTTCAAAGTACTCCTTCCATCTTCCCATCACACTCCTGGCACCTGTCAATACATTTCCAATCTTATCTTTAATCACCCTAACCTGCTGCACATCCTTCCCATCTCTATCTCTTTGTCTGGCCAACCTGTACAAATCCACTTCTCCCTCTTTAGTGTCCAACCTAGCATACAAATCCTCATATGCTCTTTGTTTGGCCTTTGCCACCTCTACCTTCACCTTACGCTGCATCTCCCTGTACTCCTGTCTACTCTCTTCAGTGCTCTCCGTGTCCCACTTCTTCTTAGCTAACCTCTTTCTCTGTATACACTCCTGCACTTCCTCGTTCCACCACCAAGTCTCCTTGTCCGCTTTCCTCTTTCCAGATGACACACCGAGTACCCTCCTACCTGTCTCCCTGATCACATTAGCTATAGTGGTCCAGCACTTCCTGACCACCCAGAGTCTGTCTCAGCTCCTCCCTGAAAACTACATGACATTCTTCGTTTTTCAACTTCCACCACTTCGTCCTCTGCTCTGCCTTTGTCCTCTTCATCTTTACACACTACCAGTTCTCCTGTGTTGTCTGGCTACACTCTCCCCTACCACTACTTTACAGTCACTGGTCTCTTTCAGATTACAACGTCTACACAAGATGTAGTCCACGTGAGTGCTTCTACCTCCGCTCTTATATGTCACCCTATGTTCCTGCCTCACCTCCAAATACCTGGCTTTGATAATATGCATTTATTATCACTTTTTGCAGTAGAGCGTTACCACGTAGTTTTCTGCTTCTACAACCTCAGATAAAGGAGCTTGTTGCTCCACTACACCTCTCCAAGAGACGATGGAAAACAGCCAGCCGGCCCTGAACCTCACTATGCTTCCTGCTTTCACAGGGACCTGTGTGATCACATCTTATCAGAGCTGCTCATTCTCCAGTTTGCTGAGTCTTGGATCTAACAGATGTGATGCTCCTGACATGAGTGAATGGCCCCTTATATAGCGGACATGACAGCAGAGAAACCCCTTGGCCCATGGGTATCCAGCCCTGTGGGGGAGGTCAAGTTAATGCCTGAACACGGGATGGAGGTGGAACTCAACAGCTGCAACCAAGAAGTAACACACCATCACACAGACACACCTACTGAGGAATGTGCAGCAATCACTGACAGGTAACACAAAAATCTTAGCAGGGAGGAAACAACACTCACATACATATTTCTTCTGTAGAGCTGTTTGATAGGAAGATTTATTGCATCTCTATACAAAATACCTCTGGGAAAGTATGTATGGTTTCTGTCTTAAGGGTTCAGTATGAATGAACCAAACAAGGTCTTTCGACGTGTCGTTCAACCTGGTGAAATTTCACTAACATTTTAATCACCTTCAGGTAAATCCAGTGAGGGTAGGTAAAAATCTTTCTACTATATGGGCCCCCCTGATAGAGTTGTCTTGTCAAATTAGAGGCCTTGAGTGTTTCTGTTTGGGGTCAATGACATGAAAATGAAGTCTTCTCATAGAACTACCATCACAACACTAGTAAGGTAAATGTTTACAGCAGACATCTTCACACACTCACAAATACTCTGCTATCCTCTGACATGACTGTTGACTCTTGTGTGCCAGTCTGTGCAGTGAAGAGCCGTTCTGTAGGATCTGCCATGAAGGCAGGGCCTCAGGGGAGCTGCTGTCGCCCTGCGAGTGCTCTGGTAGCCTGGCCATGGTGCACCGTGCCTGCCTGGAGCACTGGCTCACTGCCTCCAACAGCAGCCACTGTGAACTCTGCCACCACCAGTTTGCACTGGAGCGCCTGCCAAAACCTCTCACTGAGGTAGGCCATTGCAATACACAGCATTGTGATTTTGTGATAACATAGCTCATCAACACACTGCTTCTCAGCATTTAATATTTAAAAGGTTTTATTTGGCCAGGATTTGAGATATCAGTCTATAAGGTCTTTGAGATTTCTACCTCCACCCCTAAAAATTGGCAATAACGAATATCTTAAAACCTGGACAAATAAATCCCAATTTGTATTAATTTGTATATACACGAGTAGTGTATAATCTGTCATACTCAGCTATATATCTATTTTAGATGGTCCATTTTAAAATAGTAATAATGTTAATGGTAGTGTTAACATTAATATTAATAAATTAATAATAGGAATAAGCTAAAGGAATAATAATGACAGTATTAGTAACAGAGCCAATAACAACAACTGTAGTAGTAGTTGTCAAGCAGGAACACAGGGGCAGCAAGGGCCCACAAGCACAGATCCAGTCTCTGCAGCTCTGGTGGCAGAAATACCTGCTGAAAGCGACAGAAGTCAGTTAAAACAATAGTTTAACATTTTGAGAGACAACATTATTTGCTTTCTTTCTAAGAGTGAGATGAGTATCATGTCTATGCGTTAAGCTGGAGTTGGAGTCAGGATGTCGTTAGCTTAGTTTAGCAACTGGAATTACCGCCCTGCGGTTGTATGCCTCCACCAACCACTGAAGTTGCAGTTTACATCCATGTATGTCCAGGTTTGGTACCATCATGCCCGTACAGAGACTAAAACCTACCATATCTGGTAACCTTTGCCGGAGACACTGCACAGAACTGACTGATACTGTTACGGACAGACAGGCAGGAGACACCGATATGGAAACAGAGGGTTCTTTGTTAGGATTTAGTAGGTGAAGAAAGGTGTGCCGGTATGGAGATGGGGAAGTCCGCTGGAGGAAGGAAGATCGCTGGAGAAGGGACGTAGGGAATGTGCTGTGTAGCATGGGGAGTCCTTACACCAAACGAGGTTGGACAACTGGCTGAGGTGAGTGCTAGGCTTTATATGCTGGCTGTGATTAGGAGCTGATGGGGAACAGGAGTGTGATAGGGAGCCGGTGTGCTTCATTAGCAGACGGTGGAGCCTGGTGTATCCCTGACAGCCTCCACGGCCAGCTCCCAAGGGCCGAAAAACCCTGCCGTTGTCCTCCACCACGGGGAGCAGGATGATCCAGGTGGACGGCCAGGGGTTGGGCATGTGCGGAGCTGGGAACTTCGGGGGGACGACCCGGATCCTGGACAGGTGTGGAGATGGGAGCCTCAGACGGACGACCCGGAACCTGGTCAGGTGTGGAGTTGATAGCCTCGGACGTACGACCCGGGGCCTGGACCTGGGTGTTGCGGATGACCCGGCAGCTGAATCAGGGTGGAGCTGAGGACCTCGGGTGGACGACCTGGGGACTGGCCTGGCGTGGAGCTGAGGACCAAGGGTGCACGACCCGGGGACTGGCCTGGTGCGCAGCTGAGAACCTTGGGTGGATGACCCGGGAACTGGTCTTGTGTGGATCTCACCGCACGAGGTCCGTGACAAAGATCATCATCTAGAGGCCAGACGGAAAGTCTGTGGCGAAGGCGGGGACCCCCTGGAGGCCGGTGACGAAGGTGGGGACCCTCTGGAGATGGGAGGCAAAGGTGGGAACCTTCTGGAGACCGGCGGCGAAGGCGGGGACCCTCTGGAGGCCGCAGGCGAAGGCGGGAACCTTCTGTAGGCCGGCAGCGAAGGTGGGAACCTTCTGGAGACCGGCGGCGAAGGCGGGGACCCTCTGGAGGCCGCAGGCGAAGGCGGGAACCTTCTGTAGGCCGGCAGCGAAGGCAGGAACCTTCTGGAGGCCGGCGAACCAGATCAGGAGCTGGCGGCGGGACAGCCGGACAGGGAGCTGGCGATGGGGCTGCAGGACAGGAAGCCATTGACGGGAAGGTTGGTAGAGGAGCGGACTGGACCAGTGGTGTTCAGGAGTCTGGAGCCTGCCACTCCGGCAGAGAAGGAGGGTACTGCTGCTGCTGTGACCAGCAGACGGTCCTGTGGCGTGCTGTGATCCAACTGGAGGAGGAAGTAGTTGCGATACAGCAGGGAGTCCAGGGAGCTTCTGCGATCCATCCGGGAAAGGAAGCGACTGCGATCCAGCAGGGAGTTCGGGAGCAGGATGCTGCTGTGAACTGGCAAGGAGTCCAGGGAGCTGCTGTGATCCAGCCGGGAAAGCAGGCGACTGCGATCCAGCAGGGAGTACGGGGCCAGAATGCTGCTGTGAACCGGCAATGAGTCCAGGGAGCTGCTGCGATCCAGCTGGGAAAGTAAGCAACTGCGATCCAGCAGGGAGTCCGACGAACCGCTGGGCAGAGAAGCTGGCAAGCCGCTGGGTGGCGGTACAAGCGAACAGCTGGGCAGCGATACAGGCGAGCGGCGAAACAGGCGAGCGGCTGGGCGACGATACAGGCAAACGGCTGGGCAGCTGGGCAGTGGTGCGGGTGAGTAGCTGGTTAGTAGGCTGAAGATAGCAAATCAGGGTGTAGGTTGATGACTGGCAGACCGGAGAGCAATCTGGTGGCTACGTGGACCACCTCGAGCCAGAAGGGTGCCTCGGTATGGATTTTGCCTTGTGGACTGCTTTTCTGGTGCTAATGGATAGAGCCACAGGATGCCGTTGCTATCCACCACCAAAGATGGGCGCCGGTCTGGCCCTTGGCATGGCGTAACGGGAGATGACGGAGTGACCGAGGGAGTGCTGGTATTAGTCCTTTGGTATGGGTCCAACCTTCTGTTATGGACAGACAGGCAGGAGACACCGATAGGGACGTAGGGAATATGCTGTCACAGTCAGTGGGAGGGGTCTCTTGGTAGTTACTGCCTTCATGTTGGAGGAACTGCTGCTGTTAGCTTGTACCCTTAAAGCCACTTAGCCTGAAAGCCAGATTAGATGGTGTTTCCTTCCCTTGCTGCTCTGTAGAGGACAGTACAGGAGAGTGTATTAGTGGCCTCTCCGTATTCCTGCTCTTCCTGTTGCATGTGTGGTCACGGCCAATCTGTTGATTAAGCACCATGTGCTCCACCAGCTTAAGCTACACAGGGAACAGCATAAGCCTACTGTCAGACAATGCTGGACACATGCACACACATGCACAGAAACACTGGTAGAATACTTTACATTAGTGATGTAGAATAGTTAAATGTGTTTGTTCTGGAGACAAGGTGTTAGTCATCTCTATCTAAACAGCAGGCCCTGCACACACGATACACTCACACAAGTGATTTAAGTTATTTTGGCTGATTAGATGTCTTCTTCTCTGTGAGTGTGGGCTGTTAACTATTATTGACTAGCCTTTCAATGTTATGGAGAAATCCTAGGGTGTCAATGAAGAATAATGATGTTGTATTTTGAAGTGATAGTAAAATCATAGCTCTATAACTATGTTTACAAGCACCAGAAAACAATAATAACTTATCTTAATAATTCCTGTATTAACAGACCTGTCAATCAGTTTTGGAGTGATAGCAAGTTTCAGTCCTCTGTTTTGAATTTTGGTAGTTAGTTTCTGGATAATATTGTGCATTTAAGAATGGTCATCATATAAAAACCAAACTCACACTGCGAGTCCCTTGTAGAGTATTGTTGTAATACTGTAGTGATTGGACTCATGACCTCAATATTTTTAAAATCCTGGCTATGGACGTGTTTGATATTATTGTTCGTTGACCCTTAGTGCAATTGTATCATGATATGATCATATCTTGTTATCATTTTGCAAATTTCTATTGTCTAAATTAATCATTCTAAGTAAACTGTAATCAAAAACTAAACTGAGTGAAGAGGTTATTGAGGTTTTTCTTTGACATGTTTTCTTCTACATTGGTCTGATATAACATAACACACACACACACACACACACACACATATATATATATATATATATATATATATATATATATATATATATATATATATATATATATATATATATATATATATATATATACAGTACAATGCTATTTATTTCAATGAGTGAAACTACTGTGGACTACCATATTTTGGTCAAATAGCCCCATCCACACCATGCCCACCATTATGACCATGGGTTGCACTTGTCTTTTATGATGTGCTGTTAACCAGCCTTCACCCTTCTTCTTCTTTCCCCCAGTGGTTGTGTTCTCCATCCATGCAACAGCAGAGGAAGACGCTGTGTGGTGACGTAGTGTGTTTCTTGTTCATCACACCACTCGCCAGCCTGTCAGGATGGCTGTGTGTTCAGGGAGCCATGGACCTCTACTACACCAACAGCATGGAGGCCCTGGGGCTCCTGGTCCTCACACTGGCCCTCTTTACCATATACGTCTTCTGGACCGTGGTACGCTCAGGGTCTATACTGCTCCTTCAGACAGAACATATTCTGCTTATTTTATCTCCTCCCTAACCTTAAGTGCCATCCCACCATGTGTAAAACCCAAACAATGAGCTGAAAGACATTAAAATTCACTGTAGAATTGAGGGGAACTGCAGAGTTGGTGATACTTCTCTGTGGGTTCATCACTACAAGCGATCCCTTTCAAATTACATTTGATTTGGTTGTTGACATAAAAATACTGGTTAGCAGCTTTAACTCTCAGTAGTTTTTACATTTTTTATTCAAATAATTTGTTAGCTTTAAATCCTAAAATCACATCAAAAACTGGAACTTTGAGAGTGAAAGTTCATTCCTGACCTTGGGAACAGTAGTTTAACAATCGCTCAAGGTCCACTTACTAGCTTTTACCGGGCTTTCAACCATATCTCGTGGTCTTAATCAGCAAATGGAGTTTGCTCAGTTATCATGGAGATAGCACAGTTGTCATCACATGACCCAAGTCATTTGAACTTTGACCTTTACAGGCTGTACTGAAATATAAAAAAAAAAATATGATGGTTATTTGTTTCTCAGGTATCTGTGCGCTACCACGTGCATCTGTTCAAGACATGGAAGAAGACTGACCAGAGAGTGCAACTGCAGATTCCCTTGCCTGCCCACACCAACCATAACCAACAGACCCTGTCCATAAATACCCTCGGCAAAGCTACCAACAAAGAGACTATGGTGTAGACTACAGTCTACAATACTAAACATAACTCACATAAGGGAGGAGGGGAACGAAGCTCAATACACGTCCCAATCCTGACATAACAGCAGAGTTGAAGCCAGGGTTGGAAGACTCCTTCAAGAGCCGGAGGACTGTTACACCAGCCTCTGTAACCTTTTTCCTACCAAATTTATTGTGGAAACCAGTGTGCCAGGAACAATTGCGTCAGTTGCATGGAGCAAATCTCAGACTTCTCACAACCCTTGAGTCTGTCTCACAGTGATGAAAACTGACATTTTGTGACCACAGTGACAGTCAGTATCATAATTTCCTAAAGAAGACAATGAAGAGCTCTGGACTAATCTGATGATCCAGTTATTTTTCCTCCTCATGGAATAAACTCAAGATTACCAATTGATGACAATCTGTTGCAACTTTGCAGTTCTAATATCTCCAATGCAAAGTGCATTTGACTTATAATAATGAGAAGTGATGCATTAGCTCAGGCAAGTCATCAGCTCATCAGCTGACTCATTTTTTCACACACTAACAATTCAATAAATTTCTGCTCATGCCACAGCTGATCTTAAAGGGACTAGTGGTATCTGTCCATGCCGAGCTCATGTTTCATTTGCATTTTGGCCACTCTCCCATTCAAACAGATTTCCACCCATCCTGGATTCAGTCGGGCCAATCACAGCCGTTTATCTAATATGGGGCAGGTCTGATACATAGACTATATGTATAGATGGGCGACATGTCTAAACTTCCTCCCCATAGACTATAATGAAGTCAAAGTATGAGTAGAGTATCTCTGCAGACCGGAGACTTTGAATGGGAGGGGTAACTGTCAATCATTTTCTTATTTGGCCAATCAGAGGCTTACAATCCTCTGTCAATCAAAAACTAATTTCACCAACATGCAGCCTGAACCAGTTGTCAATCACTTTTTGATTCAGCTAATCATCTTTCTCATAGGGAGAAATAGGAAATCGACACGAAGAAGCAAACTTACCTTGTTTCTCAATGTTTACATTAGATCCGAAGTTTTCAGCTCTAGTCAAAGGATCAAAGGATCAACAGACAGAAATGTGTTTAATCAACATTTTAAAGTGAAAGTAGAGAAGTTTTGATCATAACAGAATATAGTAACTTACTCCACTGCTCATTTTAGAAATCACACATCACAAGTTTTGTTGGAAAGCTAGACGCCAGTGGCTAATGAGCTACCACAGGCTGTATGCAGTAAACTGGAAGCTAATGTTAGCTAACTCCCTAACCTCTATGGGAAATTACAGTAGTAACAAAGATACTTATAACTAAACCGTCTCTGGTAGTAAGTTAACAGGCTAGGCCTTGCCTTCCAAAAGTTGGAACAAACTTTTAAATAGGCCTTGTAGTTCTAATATGAGTGAAGATTCAGCAACTGGATTGCTTATTTCTTGTCTCAAATTTGTTCCGAAACAGATTTTGGTGGACTGCTAAGGTGAAATAAGTGAAAGTTTAAGTAGCCTACTTCATACAGAACAGAACCCTAATACGCATGCTCAAACCCTCTTGGCTCACAGAACTAGTGGCCTAAGGGGGAGGACTCTGCAGTTGGACCCTTCTCCGCTCATTGGGCACGATCCTGTGAAAATGAAGGTTCGCTAGCTAATGCTGGAAGCCTTTCTATATTCTGCAATGATCAGGGGGCGGGAGCGTATCGTCGGAATCGACGTCGGAAGGTCGGCGGTTCGATCCCGGCTTCCCCCTGGCCAACATGTTGAAGTGTCCTTGGGCACCCCAAATTGCTCCTGAGGGCTGTGCCTTCAGTGTGTGAATGTGAATGAATGTGTGTGAATGGGGTGAATGGTAGTCAGAAAGATTAGAAAGGCGCTACAGTCCATTCAAGGAGTTGATAAGCCTTAAGCAGACAGTGTTAGCTAGTTGAAGGTCCCACCCATACACCCGGCCGACTCAATCGCATCAAATAACTAATTAAACACAAACTTATCAGAAAAACTAACAGTTGAACATAGATCAGCATGATAAGAACTACTTAAACTGACAGAAACCATCTTTGGTAAAAAATTTGACATGTACTTAGATTTTTTTGCTTGGCCCATGTCCCATCTGCTAACAAGATACAACATAGATTTATTGATCTACAACACAGGGTTGTATATTGAGATTTCATTTTGTAGTTCCCTTTATGCTACTCAAAACAAATTATATACAGTAGATCAGTGAATAAATAATAGGTCATAGAAATGAAAACTATTTTACATGGTGGAGTGCTAAGGATGAATTTAGGAGTCTCACAGCCTGAGGGAAGAAGCTGCTTTGTAGTCTGGTGGTACAGCGGATACTTCTGTATCTCTTGCCAGATGGCAGCAGGGTGAACAGGCTGTGGCTGGGGTGGATACTGTGCTTTAGTATCCTTTGGGCTCTGCGCAGGAACCTCACCTCACCAATATCACTGATGCTCGGTAGGTTGGTACCAATGATCTTCTGAGCGGTTTTAATCATCCGCTGCAGAGCCCCTGCCACTTTTTAATCGATTGGTGGTGACCTTTGACCTTTGATTAAACATGAATTAAACCCCACCCCCTGATCCTCCCTCCCTCCAGAAGTACATGGCTCTATGTACTTGAGCGTGAGCGTGAAGCAGGCATGGTTAGCAGGAGCCAATGAGCATGAAGCAGGTGTGGTGAGCAGGAGCGAATGGGAGTGAAGTAGGCGTGGGAATGAAAAATACCCTGTAAATGAAATAATATGATTAAATAATTCATCATTTAAGTGAAATCAATAGTATCAAAAGTATAAAAAATCATTTACAAACTAATCTTTCAGGCGAAAAAGACACATCCTTCTCTGTCTGAGGTGTGAATGAATTGGAAGAATGTGGGAGGGTAGGCGGAGTTAGCGTAAACCAATGGGAGGGTGAGCCAATGGGAAAATAAGTTAGGAGGAGCAAGCGTGAGGCAATGATTTTGTGAAAATATGAACTAAAAAATAAATGATTAAAGAAGCTGAATAAATGTCCGGATATCTGTTGATGAATGTCAACGTGCAGCATCTCTTCCAGCTCCTGTGCAGACTGTGATCTGTGGCTAGCATTAGCCTGCATTAGCATCATCTCTTGCAGCTTCTGTGCAGACCATGTGAAGGCAGAGTGAGGAATGAGGGTATCAGATTTCCCCCGTAATACCATCACCCTTGCTTCTCAATCATCTGTGAAGGCAGTTTGAAATTGGAGGGTGAAACTCCTCACACAGGGTAAATAAAACCATTTGGGGTGCCCATGCTGTTTCTCAATCATCAGTATATCCTGTGTCCCTTAATGGTCAAAGTTTGTTGCTCTTTCTGAAGATTCCTTGCTGCTCAATCATCTGTGAAGGCAGTTTGAAATTGGAGTCGCAGGCAAGCTGTGAGGAGAAATCACGTGAGTTAGAAGTCATGCACAAGGTAAAACTCATCATCATGCGTGAGCATACGTGGATGATGTTGAAGAAATCTCATCAAGGAGTTTCACAAACAATATAATGCTCCACAGTCGTTGTCACCCCGCAAAGCTTTGTACAGAGGGCATACCTCTGCTATAAAGATGAGACACACCGCAACAATCTCTTATGTAGATACGACATTTCTCTATCCTTACTGTAACACCAACTTCCCCTGTCCTCTCAGACAGCCTGAAATTATCTATAAAGATTTCCAAGAACCTCAAAGCTACTTTGGGCTAATCAGGGCAAGGATCTACCCACCGAGAGAGTTGTACTTTCTAGTCTTGCCCTATAGAATGACGGGGGCTAAGCTTGCGTTTTTGACCTACGCTCTTTTACTCGCTGACCCCGTGAGGTCTATTCCTCAGTCTTCTGGCTAAAACTATCACACCACCGGATCCTTCTTGAGCCCCGTTGTCCGATCAACCCCCTATTCTACGAACCGCGTGGCTCCGAGGCAATGTTTTTTGCGGCTGATTTAAGATGAGACTTAGCAATGGCAAATCCTTTTTTCACTAAAGGCGATACAAAACGAAATATTTTAGAAAAAATCTAACCGATTCCTCTCCCGTACATAACAGGCGGCCAGTAAAAACCAGGGAGAGTGCCCCCTACTTGATTTTCATAATAACTCACAAAACGGTGAGGATCGAGCCTCTGATGCATCATTTTTTTTCACCAAGGATTTTTTTGGAAGGTCTAAAAAGACTTTCATGATAGTCTAACAATAGTAAAATTTACAGGGTTATTTTGATCTGTCTTTATTTCAATGTGGATGTTTTCAATGTGTTGCTTGACCACCGGTAGGTAGCAGTGGGGATTAAAATACTGCAGGACAATGTCCCCATACATCCCTTGTATAGCGATCGTTATATCACCAACCAGTTGATGTCGTACCACATCACTATAACAATGCATGTGATAAAATCCTCCCGTTATAGGCAGCCAACTTTTGATTGAAAACAAGCCATTTTCCCGGCTTAACCCCCAACATGTAAGCCACAGGGGGATGAACTCGTAGATGATATTGACCTCCTGCCTGAAAATCAAATCTCTTTTGAATGGAGCTAAACCCTAAATAAATATCGGAGTCAATTTTTCTAAGAAAGGCGTTCAGTTCTGTCTTGAGCTGGTCCAGGTTGTGATAATAACCACCCCTAAACCTCTGACGGGTGAACAACTTGCTCTCTGATGCTTCATCTTTGGGTTTCTTCCTCCATTAAAAATAAACTTCCTCATTAGAAATGTTATACCAGGTGTGGGGGTATGAAATCTCTGTCAGAGCTACCTCCCACGGGCCTTCTAAATCAATATGCTGCACTAAATCGACGTGGTAGCTGGAGCTCTTGTTATTTTTAAATACGTTGAAACTGGCATTGGAGGGTAGGACCATGTAGAATCCTTCTCCTGAGATTTGGTTCATGCTGTAATGATTCAGATTCAACGTACCTATTGTTTTTATAAATTTTTCAGGTTGCTTGCCTTGACTCAGCTGTTGAATTTCTCAGGCCAGTTTTTCCAATGCACCAGCATTTGTTTTTTACTCCTGACATGATTGTCCAAAATTTCTTCCACTTGAAACGCTTTGTCTTTACCAACCTTGACTTTTTGCAACTCTGCTTTGTAAAATGTGCCTCGGATTGGTTCTCCGTCATAATCTTTCAGTTTGTACACAGGGTTGGCGAGGTATGTGTTCGGTTACTGTAAACAATTTATTGGTATAACTCTGTTGATATTTTTTATCAAACACTCCTCTCAGTTTGGATATTCTCACCAAATCTTCCTCCTTAACATTCATCTTTAATTTGTTTTTGTTGCGTATGGGAAACGTACCATACAGGTTTTCAAACACTTGAGAGACTTTTTCACCTGCATAGGTGACATTTTTATACTTTTATGATAACTGTTATTGTAGCTGTCAAGCAATTCCTGTAAGACGTCCGCGAACCTACGGCTGTTTGTAGCCGTAAAATACCACCACATTTGTGTTTTCAGCATACGGTTAAATCTTTCAATAACAAACGCTTTCAGTTCACTGGCAGTTGCAAAATTATTAATTCCTCGTTTCTTCCTCAACCCCTCAACGCTTTTGTTTAAGAACTCTTTGCCCACGTCTCTTTGTTTCAGGGGTCTGGCTTTCTTTTAAATTGGAGTCAAAGGCCTTAGAGACCTCGACCCCTGTTTTTGTCTTCAAGGCTCTGGCATAAGCCTGTTTTGAAAATACATTGATGACCGTTAGTAAATAAATGTACCCATCATTGTGTTCACACACACTATTTGTGACAAAATGTATCCTGGCCAGTTTATGGAGTAAATGAGTCCTGTTCCGATAAAAAAGCTTTGACCCATTCTATGTTGACTTTTTTCCCCATTTCATCCTGCACGGCTCTGCGTAGTCATTCCACTCCCCCAAAACTACCAGGATGTGATGGATTATAATACACTTTTTTCATGATTCGTTTTTCAGCCATGTTTCCGGCTGCCCTCTCTAGGATTTTTTGAAAAACAACATCGAGACACAAGCTTCTTTAAATCGTTTTATTGACTAAAAATACACAACATTTCTCAAAGTACTGGATGTTAATTTCAACACGTTGATTCCACCCATATGGTAAATATGTACAATGTTCTCAATTCATTCCAGGTATTTGGATAAATGTTGTTTTGTACACAATAACTCACAAGGTCTACAAATAAAGTGTAAAGAGTAAACAGATGAGACATTTTCATGCAAGAATCTTTACTCATCTCTTTTATGATTTTACAAAAGGTATCAGACACAGAGCATTTATTTACTGCTAGCAATGTGTTGCTTACTATCTGATCCCAACTTTCAACATTTCGAACAACATCCAAAATCTTTTTTAGTCTAGCGACTTCATCTCTAAAGAAAAAAACATTGTTATCCACAACATGGGTGACTCTGTTTTTAACCACCTGATCTAAAACATTGATTAACTGATTAATGATATAAGTCATTATATATTATGGTCCTCTATATAAGTCACAAGTTTTCTGCAATAATTACCCATTTTTTTTAATCACTCAGTTTCCTTCCAAAAGTCTGCAACATAGTTCATCAGCTCAATCTTTTTCTCGTCTTGACCAATCAGCGCGTCGTAGATCTCTCTGATGTGTCTTGTCATTTTGAGGTTATGAAGAAAAGCCTCGGAAGCACTGTGGATTCTGTATGCAGATACGTGAATATGGTGTGCCTAAAGCGCCTGTTGAATGGCTCTGATAAAACGATCCGTCCAAAGCCGTTTCGTCAACTCATTGTAGTGTTGTTGGAAGAAATAATCTGGCATCTTAAACAGACATTCATGTTGTAGCTGACTCGGGTGATCAATTTGACAGCCGTTACAGATTTTAGATCTGTATGCGATCAGAACCTTGCTCAACAGGCGAACCACCATGGCTCTCACCATGTTCAGAAATAGGTCAGGAGAGCACCCCGTCAGGATCGTCCTATTTCTTGGGAGAGGGAGGTGGTGAGGCTCTTGGAGCTGAGGATACCAAAGAAGAAGAACAGGGCGAGTCGTGGGAGGGGAGGTGATGTAGGAGGAGGTAGAATCCAGTCAGGGGTCCCCGGGGGTGAAGGTGGGGGTGTTGTATCAAGGGTAGGGCTCCAGATGTGCAGTGGTGCTGCTGCTTCAGGGTTCTCCTCTGGGATCGCATGCATAGGCCTACTCCTCCACGGGGTAGGCTGGTGGTGGAGAAGGAATTGTTGCATTCCCACCCTCCTCTCGGAGCCTGCGCCAGCAGCTAGGTTCATGATGCATAGCAAAACAGGTTGGTCTGACTCAAATATAACACCTGTTTCTTGGGTCTCGGCTTCCTTGCGTCTGTTTGTCTTTTGTCACAGGTTCCTTTCGTTCATTTGCTCTGAGGGTTGCTCTGAGGTTGTTTGAAACCATCAGATTCAGCACAGACCAGTCCATTGATGTAAGCTTGCTTTTGGAGTGAGGGGCCAAATGTTTTTCCTTTCTCCAGCTGGTAAAAACAAAGCTTGTTGACTTCATAGTTGAACGCGTATCCCCACACACCTCCATCTTCTAAAAGCCATTCCTCCTGAAGCGCGTTGGGGGGAGGTGTCTGGATCCGACTCAAACATAACACCTGTTTCTTGGGTGCGCCCCTCGGTGTTGCGTTTTGATAACTCATCACAGGCTTCTTGCTGATCATCTTCAACTGATTCATCTTGTTTGATGTTTCGGACGAGAAATATTCTGCTTTTATTTATTTTTTTCATTTCACGCAAGCTCCTCCTAACCTATTTTCCCATTGGCTAACTCTCCCATTGGTTCACGCAAACAGCCACCCTCCCACTACCCTCCAATTCATTCACACCTCACTCTGCACCAGACAGACAACAGAGAAAGATGTGTCTTTTTCTCCTGAAAGATTAGATTTTACAGATGGTAAGTTTGTAAATAATTTTTTATTCTTTTGAAACTATTGATTTCACTTTTTTTTTATTCCCACGCCTACTTCACTCCCATTCACTCCTGCTCACTACGCCTGCTTCACGCTCATTGGTTCACGCATAGCACCAAGCACTTCCAGAGGGAGGGAGGATCAAGGGGGCAGGGTTTAATTCTGACAATGGCCGATCTTCTGGAGGCAGAGTAGACTTTACAGCTGACTCTTTGTTGGGGAGATCAAAACGAGCATAAAATGTGTTTAACGCATCTGGTAACGTGGCCTCACATGTGAAGGGGGCGCTCCTGCTTTTGTAGCCTGTGATGTTTTTGATCGCCTGGCACATATATTTGGTGTTGAGGTCTCTTTCTAGTCTCTCCTGATGTCTCTGCCTCCTTGATGCCAGCTTTCAGTCTTGCACTGTCTGTGTTGTATGCTTCCTTGTCTCCTGACTGAAAAGCAGCTTTTTTGGCTCTGAGAGGAGCCTTCACCTCTCCATTCATCCAGGCTTTCTGGTTGGGGAATAATTTTAGTGTCTTTGTGATCACCACATCATCAACACACTTGCTGATGTATGATGTCTCCTCAAGGTTGATGTGGCTCTCCTGGGTGGTGGCATCTCTGAACATGATCCAGTCTATGCACTTAAAACAGTACTGTAGACCTACTGTAGCATCATCTGTCGACGCTTTAACTGTTTTTACTGATGGTTTGACCCTTTTTATCAGCTGGATGTAAAAGTAGGCATGAAAAGTAGGGAAATATGATTTGATTGATCAAAATGGGGGTGAGGGAGGGCTTTGTAACTGCCAGAACTGTTTGTGTGGTCCAGTGTATTTGTTCCCTGGGGATGTGGACATGCTGGTGGAATTTAGGTAAAATAGTTCTGTGGTCTGTTTGATTAAAATCACCTGCTACAATAAAAACACCATCCGGTTGTTTTGCCATGTGACAAACTGAACTGCATTTTTTAAATTTGTATCTGGAGTAATGTAATCAGCAACAACAAAAACACTGGTGAATTCTTTGGGCAGATAATATGGTCGACAATAATAAAAATTCAATCTGGGGAACAATGTCTCTCCACTTTAACTGTGTTTGTGCACCAAGCATCATTGATGTAAACACAGAGACTGCCTCCTCTAATCTTACCAGAGTCTTGTGATCTGTCAGCACAGAACACGCTCTGGGTAGACTGGGTAGTGGAATAGCCTTAGATTCGACCTGGGTTAGCTTAGCTCTTATGCCACCTCTCTTCCTGTGTCGGTCACACTGCTTGTGGTGATATTTGGCCCGGCTGGTCTGGTTGTCAGGATGGGAGATGCTGTGAGCAGTGATCATCTCACGGTCCACTGCATTTAATCCTGCACTTCCTTTTCCGATGAGTATTTGAGGGAGCACACAAACACCGTAAACACACCTGCCCAGCACGGTGCTGTTAAATCAGAAACACCGTGGCTACACCTTATTTTTATGCAGTCTATGGGCTACACATAGAAACCGCCGTAACGTCACTGGCTTCCATGCTGCTTTCTACTGTTTACTAACCCTGTTTTCCAGCGCGTTCGTGACGTCAAACGTGACACATCAGAAAAAAACAAAGGCAAACTCATCCACTGGCAATGGGAAAAAACGAATTGAAATTTTGTCCTGATGATGGCGCTAGATGAAAAGTCAGAGGATGACCAAGTTGAGTTGGACATGAATGTCTGTACCTAATTTCATGGCAAGGTTGTTGAAACATTTCAGTCTGGACCGGTTTTTATTTTACACCTACCATTTGTTGCCTTTCTCCCCACACTTTGGAGGTTGATAGGGAGATTGCCAACCATCTGTTGATATCTTTTTTTTGGCCCTCTTTCAGTAAGAATTGTTGTGAGCTGCTCAGTGACTTAAATATCCTGTCTTCTGGAGACAGGAATGCAGGACCCAAATACCTGGTAACAGGGCTCTTTCCATTAGCCTTTACAACAACTCTTTTTCCAAAATGACAACTTTTCCAGAGCAGCCAGATGAAAAGCCATTTTGCTATATTCCAGCTTTTAGATTGTCTTGCATTTACACAATGAGCTTACGCACAAATTGACAATACACATAAAAATGTAGAGGAATCTTACCCATCGTACCATATTATGAGAAACCAGGATGCTGTTCCTAAAGAGAGATGCTATGCCCCCCCAAAATGTTTTTCCTTCAATGCTGTCAGCACCATGAATGAAATTCCATTTATTTAGATTGTTTAGGGCTGAAATTAGACACATCTCAAAACCTGGACAAATAAGACCAAAACTATCTGAATGCTAGATACCATTCGAGGAAAGCAAGAACATGTGTTTGAAAAAAAGTATTTTTGAAAATGAAAAGTTCTTGGGGGGTAATTTGGGTGAACCAACCAACCCTAACTCATGCTGCTGAAAATTCAGTCCAGCTTCTTCACTTCCTCCAGCAATTAAATTGGACATGAGTGTTGTGTGAGCCATTGTGAACTGGGAGCACTTTCAAACACACTGCTTTCCCCGCCAAACTCACCCATAACAGCATTTGTTGCAATAAACAGTCCTTAATACTTAGAGCCACATGTCTGACAAACTGTATTTCTAACTTTATTATGCCAACAGTTTTATTTCACACATTCATTCAAAATTAGATCAAATCAAAGCTCATTTCTTGTCTTGTGCAGTTAGAGCAATGACACAAGTGAGGAATACTGAGGTTTATACTGTTGCTCATCACAGTCAGACTAACATGTCAATGTCCTACTGTAGTCTGTCAGATAGTGGACTTTGTTGAATGAGACAACACTGGAACCAGATGACAGCAGATGTTTGTACTCCAGGCCAGAGCCAGTCCAGGTTTTCCAGGCAAGAGCCAGTCCAGGTTTTCCAGGCAAATGTGAGAGCAGGAGATGGACAAGCAATCACATCACACCACAGCTCACCTCCTTAGATAAATCCTGAAAAAAAATAAACAATCACCCCAGCAGTGTTATCACATTTAAATCAATTACTGGCATTGGACACATACTAGTATTATATACATTGCAGTCAAAGTATTTAGATCCCTTCACGTTCACATTTTGTTATGTTTCAGCCTTATGCTAAAATCGTTAAAAAAAAAAAAAGAAAAAAGTCCCCTCATCAATCTACACTCAACCCATAATGATAGCAAAAACAGCATTTTAGACATTTTTGCAAACGCATAAAAACAAAAACTGAAATAAATTGACATAAGTAAGTATTCAGATCTTGACCTCAGTATTTAGTTGAAGCAATTTTGGCAGCAATTACAGCCTCGTCTTCTTGGGTATGACCCAACAAGCTTTGCACACCAGGATTGAGGGATTTTCTGCTATTTTTCTCTGGTCACCCCTCTTACCAAGGCCTTTCTCCCTGATGGCTCAGTTTGGCCAGATCGAGGAATAGTCCTGGTTGTTCTAAACGCCTTCCATTTAAAAATGGAGGCCATTGTGCTCTTGGGAACCTTCAGCGTTTATTTTAATCTTCCCCAGATCTGTGCCCCAACACAATACTGTCTGAGCTCTGCAAGCAGTTCCTTCAATCTCAGGTTTTTTTTTCTCTGATATGCATTGTCAGCTGTGAAGACCTTATATAGACAGGTGTACGATTTCCAAAATCATGTCCAATCAATTGAATTTATCACAAGTGGGCTCTAGTCAAGGTGTAGAAACATCTCAAAGATGATCAAGATAAATGGGAGGCACCTGAGCTAGATTCTCAAGTGTCATAGCAAAGGGTCTGAATACTATGTCTGCAAATTTATTAAGAAAAAACTGAAATAAACATTGTTAAAGTTCTGTTTTCAGTTTGTCATTATGGGGTATAGATTAATGAGGGGGAAAAAAAAAATTGTAAGTGATTTTAGCATAAGGCTGCAACATAAAATGTGAAGTGAAGGGGTTTGAATATAAACACTATCTGTCCAAAATCAAAACAAAACTGCATTAAGAGCAGTTTTGCAAGCGGCTCATCTAGATTGGTGCAAAGTATGGACATTCATTTAAGATCACATAGAAAGAAACAAAAAATGTTAGGACATGCTAGCTTCTGCTTTCGTACTGAGGTGCTTAATAATTCTATTTTCATTCCTTCTATATTGTTAGTTTACTACACACCTTGTGCCCTCACTCATACAGTTGCTACATCAGATCTTGTTTCAGCAATGCTAGCAAGCTTTGCTGCTGTCTGTTAGGTGCACATATATAGTACCACTGTGTAGCCTAATGCATTGCAAAATGGACACTGACAGTTGTCAGGCCATGGACAATTTAATCAAAATTAGCCACTTGAATTCAATGCAGTGTTGATTTTGGAAAGAAATATACTTACGATTTTGTTCTGTTAATTCAAGCGTAATAATTATTAATTCAAGGGAATGATTTATTAATTCATGTGTACTATTTCTTTTCTCCGTGACACTGGGCTACATACTATGTTTAATTAATAAATGGATTTTCCTGTACAAACACACACAAAAAAAAAAGAGCACATTTCTCTGGGGACAAATGAAAACACTAAGCAACAAACATCTATATCAAAAGTAACTAAAGTGAGGTATGGAAAAGTGATTGACGGGAAAGCAGTCATATAGTTGGCTGGGTTGGAGTTCCACACATTGCCCCGTCAAAGCGGAAGGCAGCATACACATCTCTCAAGCCTTGATTTGTATAGACAGGTGACATTATAAAAGGAAATCTAAATAACACAAGTGGAGAAACACGAATGCAAATGTTTCCATACAGGACACAAGGGCAACTTGTTAAAACAGCGGTCTCCACCATCATTATTTAAAAAAAACAAAACACCAAACGAAGGAATGTCTTTTGGAAGAATACTGACACTGAGTCACACACTTTAAGAATCTTTGACAAGAAGCACTGAAGCCATTCTGGAGGCTCGCGATGGAACAAAACCTCACTAACACACATGTTGGTTTTTAAAATTTGTCCATCAGTATGTAATATTGATGAATTAAGGCCCTCAGGTATGTAACTCTAAGCGAAATGTGTAAGTTATCTTCAGGCTTTAAAAAAAAAAAAAAAAAAAAAAAAAGAGTTCACCCCCAAAACAAAAATACATATTTTTCCTCTTACCTGTAGTGTCATTTATCCATCTAAGTTGTTCTGTGCGAGTTGGAACTATATTCTTTCTACCGATAGTTCCTACATGAACTGCTCACAAGGTCTGGATTATCGAGTAACCGGGTCATGATTTCTGGAAAGAGACATTGCTGTAGAGTTTTTCAAATATATTTTTTTGGCGCTTTGAGAACCACAAGTCGAGTGCCATGTAGTTCCATTATATTCAAGAAAAGCAGATATCTCTACGGAAGATATCTCCAAAACTTGGCAACTCACACCAAAAACAAACATTCTAGATGGATAAATAGCCCTACAGGTAAGAGGAAAATATATGTATTTTGGATTTTGGGATGGACTGTCCCTTTAACTCAGGTTTTCCGGTATCACAAAGCTGGCTTACTTTTACTTTGAGTAGATCACCATGTTAACCTATGCTGCATGGCTAACCTGCTCCAGAACAGGTTAACTTTAATGGATCAGATCAAAATGTGTCAAAAAACACCTACTGACAATAGTCCTGAGTTTATTATAAAGTGATAAAAGTAACAAAGCTACATTTTTATATTAGTAAAATTACTATTACTATCTCTATCAGTTTACAATGCTGACAGCTTCATAAATAGCAATTATTTTGTTTTATTACAAACAGGATTCCTGGCAGTATAGAAACGCACTACCCTATTTTTGCATTTCAGGATAACATGAAGTGACTTGCAAGTATTGAATTTTTCAGACTCAAGACTAATTGAAAATAAGTATACTGACTGTTGCCTTTTATTAGGAAAGTACACACACAGTTGGCTCAGTAAATAAAATATGCAACATTTCTTCGACTGAAGTTTTCCTCCTCTCTGCTTTGGGAGCATAAACGGCCTTACATTGCCTTTTTGGTTTTTATTCATAATAGATTATTCATGTGACAAAAAAAAAGCACCAAAATGTCAATACAGAAAATTGATCAGTGGATAATACATTAATTTTCCATATTCAGTCTACTGAATATGTTGAAAATGCCAACAATATTTAAGAAGTTGTAATAATCCTCAGAACTTATTTTATAACTTTACCAATACCCAATACTATTTTATAGCTTTACGTTTGTAAAGTATTTGGACATTTTTCCCCAACTGTTTTTACAGCTTCTTCTACTACTACTGTAATTGTGCGATTATATTGTAGATATTTCACCGCTCTGAATAGGTTTTTGTTGATGCCATGTTAAAATGTCCCCATGCGTATCTCTGTTTCATCTTATATCATTAAGTACTCTACTCATGGTTCTGATGATGTTGCTTGTAATTAAAGAACATTGCCTCTTTCACATGAACGCACTGGGAACTGGTTAGGTAACCCCGAGTTAACAGAGCCAATTGATAAACCATCTTCGTGATACCAGTTATCATCACAGTTGTTAGGCTCAGTGATGCCAGGTAACCCAGAGAGACAGACCGAGTTGAACTTGCATCGTTATGCAGGCCCCTGGTCTTCAACTCATGTCAACACATTTGGCATGCTACTGAATAAAAACACAGTCAGCAGCAAATCCAACATGTATAAAACAAGCCATGCATCTTGTGACTAGTACACAGAGCAGTGCACACCAGGTACAAGCAGACGAGCAGAGGGGAAAGCCTCAGTGTGGCAGCACCGCCCTCCTCACCTACTGTACAGCATGCTGTATGCTCTGCACTCAAGAGACAGAACAACACTTCTTCCTCCTCTTTGGCTTCAGTGTAGGCAGAAAAAAAAAAAAAGTGATGTCAAGTTACATATACTAAAGCATTTGTCTCTGTAAAAGCACTTTGCACTTCATACTGCGGTTATGGCACTTTTGTTTTTGGATGGTTTTATGAGTCAGTGTGTTTACCTGTCTCCGATAGTGCTGCATGTCACTGCCTGCGACAAATTCTTCATCAAATTCCAGTTCCGTTTCCTCGTCACCTCTGCCCTGCATACACACCCTGTGCTCCGCTATTTCCTGAAAAGGTATCGCATGACTCCTATGGTGAGTTACAGCCAACATTGTAAAAATAGCCAAGACAAAGACTGAACAAGCACCACCAAAATGCCATCTATGACTTTGATTTGGGTCTAGAACACTGGCTTATAACAAGGTATGACCAAGAGACTTTAAAAAAAAAAAAAAAAAAAAAAGGTTAAAGCCACTCATTTGGCATTTTATTTTCATCAATCAAAAAGGTCTTAAAAATATACACATTTTGACTCTAGTGTGTACAGGTAAGTGTTCGTTTCACTTGCCTCATGGTTGGGGTTCAAAAGGATAACCCTTACATCAGTGACAGGGCCCCAGCTCCTGTGGCCCTGCAGAATCAGGTCCCCAGAGTCAGCCTCCGCCTCTGCACCTGCTGCCCAGATCTGAGACAAACACACACACACTTTAGTTAATTCCATTTCAATTACTCGGGAGGGTCAACAACTCATACACCCCCCCCCAACAATAATATAAGTTTTCTTTCCACAGGGGAACTGTGGGAAATACAGTTAAACATAAATAACAGTAACTACTCACCGTGAGTGTCTGTCCACCAGCTAGGATGCAGGAGGAGGGGATGTGGAAGGAGATGTCTCCAGAGTCTGGGTACATCCTCCGAACCACCCAACCACCCAGTGGCTGCTCCTGGAAATGTATACATGAGAACAAGAAGCAGTTAAAATGCTCTATATAAAGCTGTTCTGTAGAACTAAATGTCCATGCTTTAAATAAGTAAAAATTAAGGGTAGGAATCTTGGATTTCCAATTTTTGGTTTCAGAATTGATTCCCGATTCAATGAATAGGAAAGGGGCCAATTCATTTCCAGTTTTAGTCCACTTTAAACACTAACATGGACATTGTTGGGTTTCTGTAAACTATATAAAGAGTACAGTCTAGACTTGCTCTATAGGAAAAATGCAATGAGATAACTTCTGTTATGAATTGGAGCTATATAAATAAAATTGAATTAACTGGCAGTTCACCAAATTGGTCTGACCGAACAAGTAAAGCAGAGAAGTATGTGTGAGTACGCTGTATTTTCTTTTACACTCATGTTACAGGTTTTCTGCCTATCTGACAATAATAAAAAAAAGAAAGAAATAAAAAAGTAATTTACTGTCCACCACCGTCTGAATGTATCAGTTCTTTAGTAGTAACAGAAGTTTGTCTACATGTTCTGGAGTCAGAGTACTCCACTGTGCCGTTACTAACGTTATCTCTCCAGCAGTGGAGAACACACTTCACCATCATTATCCACAATACTGTACAGGAGCAGGTCTTTTGAAATGAAACGCATTATGATTATGAGTGTGGAGCACTCTGGGTGCTGCTGTATGACATATCCACAAAATACTTCACCATCTTGAAAAGCTAATTATTTAAAACCGTAATATATTTCTAATGCGCCCATGAAGATGAACTCTAGTGTGTGCACTGTCTGGGTGCTGCACCATGCTCTATGTTGAGTTCCATAAACATTTTATTAATGACGTACACAAGTTGATTTTCTGAGTCCGTGAATGGATTCAGAATTGTAGAAGACAGTTATTATTGTATTGCTTCCAATATGATCGCCCCCGCCCCCTCGAAAAGAATGGTCAACAATCGATGCAGCAATGGCTGAGATATCCTGACTTCCTGTCCCTAATACAGGTTAAGCTCCTAAAATGCTGGATCCTTCATTTCCCATAATACAACCAGTTTAAATTTTCTCATTAAACCTCTCTTGCCAGGTAATTGCTCTTGTCTTTCAGACTCTACAACTTCTTGTTATAAACTTGTAGTCCATGCCCAAGCTGAGAAACCTGATGACAGCACTATGATTTCAACCGGGGTTAATTTCTCAGACTTGTCAAAGCTCCTCCAGAGCTACAGGCAACATTATACAAGTGTTTTCACAGGCTGAGAAGTACTAACCATGGCCTAAATTGACTTTGACATTTAAAATTGGTGGTGTCCCTACAAGAAATAAACTGATCTGTGTCTTTACACACAACTGTGCCATGACAAAGTGAAACTGGGACATTCAAACTAATTCCTAATACTAAAGCACAAATGAAGACAATCCCCCCCCCCCCCCCAAAAAAAAAAACCCATTATCCAGTTGCAGTACAGCCTCACCGTCTCAGCGTTGTTCTTCAGGGTAACATATTTTCCGTCCATGTCAACCTCTGCCACGCTCACAGTACCATGCTCTGTTGAACGACTGGACATTTTATAGGCGGGTGAGCTGCCAGAGGCTCCCTCGTGTTTCCGTTTCTTCCCTCTGAGCTTGCGGCTGCTGTGTTCATGTGTTCGAGGTATGGTTGTACGCTGGGAGGGGCTGGGTGACAGCTGCAATCTGAAAGAAAAATGACATTTATTTGGATTAAAAAAATAAAAATGGGAGCCAAAGCAATAGACAGTCAGCCAGACACCAGAGACCCATATTATGTTTTTCTTTTAGGAAAACAAAATGGAGGATGCTCAACTGTTGCATGATGTACATAGCCATACCTTTGTTCCTCCACCTCCAGCATCTTCCTGTAAGCATTAATTTCCATGTCCAGAGCTAGCTTGACATCCAGCAGGTTCTCATAGTCTTCCAGCTGACTGTACATCTGGCTTCTCATGCTCAGCAGCTCCTGCTCCTTATGACCAAGTTTTTGCTGCCAAACTTCCCGCTCCCTGTCAAGAGTCCTCTCCAGCTCCTGAAAGCGGCTCTCCAGCATCATTTTCTGAGAGAGAGGAAGACAGACAAGATGTTAGCAGCAAGAAAGAGCCATTTGACAATATTATTACCTAGACACTATGTAACAAAGCTAGGCTCACTGTTAAACTTGCTCAACTCTTCACAAATCCTTGGCAATTTATATAAGTCTCCCAAACCTGGGTCAAATGATTCCAGAAAATGTAGGGGTGTAAATGCCAGGTGTCATGGAGTAAAAACAAATTAAAATACAGCCACAAGCGGCAATTCCAGGGTTCAAGCGACACAGACTGTTAGTTTAAAGGTTTTGATCTGGACCTGGTCAAATATGGCCTAGATGTGGGAAAAAAAAAAAAAAAAAAAAAAGCAGGGAAATCTCCCGTTTTTGCATTTTCACAAATAGAATGAAGAAAGCACCCACTAGTGAATTAGATTTGAATGAAACTTTAAGGGTATGTTTCAGGTACTTGACATATCCTGTAGGTTTTGTGATGATTGCCCCAATGATTGCTGACTTGGTCTATTTCTGTGCTGAGCCATGCCCCTTTTGAAATTCATTGGTCAATATCTTGACAACTAAAATAAAAAACAAGAAGCTGAAGCTCACTAATTCATTTTTTTTGGCAGGCACAGTAACTTCCTGTCTTCTCTGTGAGAAGAACAGACAACCAGGGGAGGCTCCAGGAAGTTACAGCGGCCATCCATGAAGTAGTCTGGCAAATAACCCCCTGTAAAACCAATGTGTCATTTTTACACTTAAGTTTTAGCATGGATTAAACAAACTAGATATAATAAATATGTTATTTAGTGAGCTTTAGAGATGCTGGTAAGTGGATTTTGCCATCTTTGGATAGAGCCAGGCTTCCCCCCTGTTCCCAGTGTTTGTGCAAAGCTAAGCTTACTGGCTGCAGCTTCATATTTAGAGTGGTATTGATTCTCATACAACTCAGCAAGAAAGCGAATAAGCGTATTTCCCAAAATGTTGAAATATTCCTTTAAAAACAAACCAAAAAAAAAGTACAGTGTGTAGGATTTAGTGGCACCTAGTTGTGAAATTGCAGTTCGCAACCATTTGAATACCGCTTGCATCACTCTCCCCTTCCAAGTGTGTAGGAGAAACTATGGTGGCTGCGAAACTCACGAAAAATGCAATGGCACCATCTAGAGCCAGTGTTTGGTTTGTCTGTTCTGGGCTACTGTAGAAACATGGCGTCGCAACATGGTGACCTCCTTGGAAGGGGACCCTTAGATAAAAACGGCTTATTCTAAGAAAGTTATGAAAACAACGATTCTTATTTTCAGGTGATAATACACTATTGAAAACATTATATTCCATTTCTGCCAATAGTGCCTTATAAATGTTACACACAGGACCTTTAAGCGATTTCATCACACAACATTGTTTCATGGGTGAAATTTTAAGTGTATCCACATTTCACAATAGGCCAAGTGGCAGTGACTTAAAGTTGCTTTATTTCTCTGGCCACTTGAGGGCAGCAGTGAAACAAACTGAAATTGCTTATTTACACATCCAGCAGACACACACTACTCTAATTTTATCCTGATGTTGTTGTGTGTCCACCTGATGCTTGCAAGTTAAATTTTCACACTCCTTTTAGCTCTGTTTTAAACGTCTGTCTCTTTAGCTGCTAAATGCTCCACTATTAAGGTTTTTCCATGAGCCCTGGTCACTCCGCATCGTGCCAAGCCGTGATGGCATGCATCTGTACCAGTGATTAGAGAAAATGTTAAATTTTTTTAAGTCTGTCTGTTTTCAATACTTTGTAGTATCTACCTGAATCTCTGGTTTGGAGTTTAGTTCCACTCCTACGCTACTGTTGGTACTTTCAGATATCAGTCTTATTTTACTGTTGACTGATCGCTTTCAGCCATATTGGAGCGGTGTTAATTTATTGCTGATGCAAATCGAAATTTCCTGCTGTTGCTGCTTCACATTAAAAGTTTTCCACTGGAAGGATGCTTTGATTGTTAAGTTATAGGAAATGCAATGTGTTTGTCACCAAATGAGGAAAGACACTGCACTGTGCCAGTGTAGCTCGATTGCTCACAGCTGCTGACAACTCAGGGCGACACCCACATGTCAAATTCTGTATTGAACACGTGTAGAAATAGAATACAAGAAATTTTGGTTTAAGCATTCAGCCTGCAGTTTAGAGGGATCTATTGACCTCAAAAATATTATTAAAGTGCAATAATTTCTCTTGCTGAGAGACACAGAGACTAATGCACGGTTTTATATCGGGCAGGCTGGACTACTAAATGGACTGTTCTTTTAAAGCACCTCAAAGAAACTCTCTCTCTCTCTCACACACACACACACCTACTTTAATGCTCTCCTATTTGCGCTACCCAAGTGCTTACCAGGACCAGTAGGAGAGAACACACTACACCTGTTTTAAAGTCCTTACATTGGTCAGTTTCCATATTGATTTTAAAGTTATTTTACTAGGTTTTAAAGTACTTCATGGTCTTGCATCGACACGTCTCACACGCAGTGTATGAACTGGTGCGGGCCAGGTCAGTCAGGTCCTCTGGCATGAGTCTGTTAGTGGTTCCAAAATGCAGGACTAAAACCTTTGGTGAGGCAGCTTTTATGCCCTGAGCCGCTGAACAGTCTGCCTGAGGATCTGAGAGCAGCTGGAAGAGTTGAAATCTTTAAATGTAAAAAAAATAAAATAAATAAACCTACCTCTTCTCAGCCTGGCTTTTTATTAAAAATGGTATATACACATTATTTCTTTTAATGTATTCACTTAGTGTATTTCATTGTTATTTTTATCTTTGTTTGTCTATTTAAATTCTATTTTATCTAGTTTATATTTCACTCCATTACGGTCTACACTTTTGTCTTATTGGCTTGTCAGGCATCTGTGAAGCACTTTAAACAGCACAAACCTGAATGAAAGGTGCTATACAAATACATTTTGATTGATCTACAGCTAGCTTAATGTTAACAAATCAGAGAAGCAGGCGGTGATTCAGAGGTCTGTAACCAGACTACCAACATGGCCGCTTGGGGCTATATTGCCAATATAGCTGATCTCGTTTTGTTAACAGATCTCTTCGTGTTTTATTATGGACTGCCCTTACATCTTTCTGGTACTGCTGGACCTGGGAGCTGAGGGTCTCCACTCTGAGCTTGGTGGTTTCCAGTTCATCTTTGGTGGCCGTCGCAAGGTCATTTTTCTCCAAAGCAGCCTGCTGGGCATTCTGTAACTGTAATGTAGAAAAAAATTCTATACAAACAAATTTTTTTTAAATGTCAGAAATTTTAAAGTAATAAAAAAAACAAAAAAAAAAAACAAAACAAAAAAAATAAATACGTGCTATAAATCTGGACACTAAAGCAAATCTTAAGTTCTGTGTTGGTACCTTTGAACTGAAGGTCCTGTCCATCTCTTCTTTGTACTGCTGCAGCTGAGACTCATGGTCCTGGCGGAGTTGCTGCATTGCCTCGGCCAGTTTACTCTCAAACTCTCTCCGTCGTCCTGAGTCCACCTCCACTAGACGGCTCTCATGTCGGCTTCGGACCTCAAAGATCTCCTACAAAACGTAAACAAAACAGAGTTGTGCAAGTATCCGTCTGAGGCGAAACAGAAAATGAATAGATTACACTTTGAGAAAGACAAGAATTGGTTCAATTTAAAATTGGGTTGAGGTGAAGGTTAGTAAATTATAGCCAAGACTGCCAGCTTAGGTGCATGCCGCTGTGTGTGTGTTACCTGATCACTGATGTTCCTCTGGAGTTCGAGCTGTTCTTTGAGTGTTTGCACCTGGTTCTCCATTTCCACCCTCCTAAGGATTTCAGAGCTCAGCTGGTTCTTTGTGTCTGCCAGTACGCCCTCTAACTGGTGACCACACACACACACAAACACCCAACACGATCTGATACATTAGCCCATTTCAGTAATCTGTAACATTATTGGTTTCATCTCTAAAAATTGTGGCTTTTGAGCTTTCAAACATAGGTCTGCGTCAGAAATTTTTTTGTTAGATTTTGACACATTTATTTCCTATATATTTGCTCAAATGCTGTTTGTGGAGCATTTTGGTGGACTTCCATCCTGCTGACAAATTAAGGTCAGGAAGTTACGTTAACTTAACCGATGGGCTGATGATTGGGATTTTATGATTTTTCCTCTTTCGTCCCACAACATAAAAAGGAAAAAACAGAATAATTAGCTTTTTTTCTTGGCATTTCTTGTTTTGTCATCATTAAGACTTGGTCAATAACTGTAGCTACTTCATTAAAGTTTCAGAGGGAAATACTGCAGTATTATGCTATTACGCAGTGTAGGTAAATATGCTTATTCGCTGACTTGACAGAGTTAGACGAGATGATGGATATCAACCTCATGTCTGCGTGTTGAGTACAGAGCTGGGAACAGACTTCAACACAAGACTGGTAAGTGTATTTTCTCACTTTAAAAAACAGCGAGGCTAGCCGTTTCCTTCTGATTACAGTCTTTATGTTAAGCTAGGCTAACCACATTTTGACTCCAGCTCAGACAAACTTTCTTTATGGAAAATCTAGTATGCCACCACCATCATTATGGTATTGCTGTTTCTGATATACTTTATCTCCATTAGTGCAAATTAGATTACCTATCAGCATAACGTAACCTGTTAAGTTTACAACAGTTTGCTAGCAAGCAAAAGTGTTTTGGTTATAAAAATAAAAGTAATACTACTAGGAGTCACCAAAAGTAAGAAATGTTCAAATCCTACAAATAGGGGCTTTAAAGACCTTATACATGGTAACTAGATGAAGCATCATTACATCTCCAGTTAGCCCTGTATATGTCCTAGCATGTGTAAATCTAGCTTTAGTTCATACGTTTTCCAGCTGGCCCTGCAGGTCAGTAAAGTCGTCATTGAGTCTCCTGTTCTCAGACAGCAGCTTAGTGTACTCAGCATCCTTGGAGCTCAGAGTCGCCTCAACATTCCTCCACTGGGCCAACGCATTCACCAGATCACTCTCCTTCTTCTGGTTCCTTTAGTGGGGAAACATAATTATGTGCACCATGAAGACAACCACACAACTTCTAGGCCTTTTCTCAGTGTAGTTTAACACTTAAGGATTACCAATACCTGTTATAAATCTACTATCCCCTATACAACTTTCAACCTAGAAATCCACTTTTACAGAAACCCCTTAAGTCAGGCTTCTGAAGGCAACTGTGACTGTGTTTTGCATAAGTGTTGTCTATTTTGCAAATCCTTATTTTGTTTTCCATATGAAACAAAATAGGGAATGAAATAATGCACATCACACTGGCCAAGTGGGCAAGTGTAAATTTCAAACCAAACTCAGTATAAAAGGAAACTCATTTAACCGTTGCCTTGCTTGCCAACAGGAATACACACCGTTAAAATAACTAAATAAAAAGATTCACTAGTTTATTAGGGAGAAATGCTCTGTTCGGCAAATGTGTAATTATAGGCTTCAATGAAGTGTGAGCTTTAAAAGAAGTTTCGCCCCCATTTCGGAATACATCAGTGAGGGTTGCGGGGAGCTGGAGTAAAGAGAAGGGTAAAAAAATAAAAAGTAGGAATACTGCTGAGATACCTGCCGCTTGGTGTATTGTATTTACCCCGAATAATACAGCATCAAATCAAGCATTTTCAGAAATGTCTTCATCTGTAATCTGCGGGTGTGTGCGTCTAACACCATGCAAGATTGCATTAAATAAGACAATTTTTGAGGAGAGTCTGGCGTAATAGCTTCTTCGACATCTGCATGGTCATATATGGCTATTTCCTAACGCTATTACCTGGCTTGAAGTTTCCTGTACTCCTCGCAGAGATTTCCATAGTCGATCTGCAGACGGGCCCTCTCTCCAGCTAGGCCGTCCAGGGACTTTCTGACATCGGCCAACTCCTCCTCGTACAGACGCCGTACGCTGCCCATTTCCCGGCTTTTCGATTCATCCTTTTCTTCCAGCTGAATCAGCATAGAAGACCTTTCACTTTCCAGCTCTTGGACCCGCTGGATGTAGTTGGCGAGGCGGTCGTTGAGGTTGCGGAGCTCATCTTTCTCCTGGATGCGGGACAGGCAGGTTGGACTGGTGCTGGACGTAGGCAGGCCGGCGGCTGCGCTGCGGCGGCTGGCGGAGCGACTTGAGCGGCCGCCGGCGCCGGCGGGGGTAGAGGTGGCAGAGGCCATAATGGTGGTGGGTTGGACACTCCTGTATTCAGGGTCCACAAATCATACAAATTGTTTAGTCGATTCTAAAAGACATATACTCAACTATGGCCTGTGAGGTACATCCATCCGAACGAACACAAGCAACGGATACATTAATATTTAAAATGAATAAAAGTCACATTGAACCACTCCTGTAAAGTGCATCAATCACCGCAGCACATGGAAAATCTGGATCTATCTGTACTTGAAAACTGGTCTTTTTCCTGCATTAAAGATGTCCACAGCTGACATTAATCAAATTTGACGAGTTGACTCACTGTGAACAAGTGAAGAGCCAAGTGAAGTCATCCTAAATGACGCAGTACATTTCCGGGTATGATTTTCAAAATAATACTGGGTTGACGGATGTTTTTGTGTGTAATACAAACTACTTAAGTAAAAAAAAATAATATTGTATTTAATCTAAGGTAAATTCAGTATATATATTTATGATACCATTTTAGGTAAAATTGCACAATTTCAGTCATCTAGTAGCATATGAAATAGTTAGTTAGTTAGTTATCAAAATAAAATAAAATAACGACATTTACTATTATACTAGATTACTTTTGGATAATCATTTTCTACAAGCTTATAACAGCACCAAAACGGGAAAAGAGATGATGACAGATGAAATTAGGATCACTCAATGAAGAAACAAAAGGCAGCAAGAAAAACATGAAAAATAAAGTTGTCTTTAAAAATGATTAAAAAAATAGAGCAGAGTAAGTAATAAATAACAAAAAATGATTCAAAAATTATGTGATGTACTGAGAAGGAAGGACACAAGTATACAGTATATGTTAGGTTCATGATAGATTGATTTGCAATTTGACAAAATCAACACTATGACAGAGGGTAGTTCTAAATCTTGGATCATGCAACTTCTTGTGATATCTGGTGTTATAAATGTGAACCATTGAATTTGTGTGGAATAATTACATCAAATGAAAACAGTACCGTTAAAACTACAGTAGCCTACATGCTTTTCCCTGACGTTCTTACGACTTTACTTTAAAGGTAAAACCGGACAACTTCCGTTATTTTTTAGTAACTCAGTCTTGTTTGACTTCATGCAAGACATCAGCTGATAGAGATGACTCGCCAAAAGCCGGGAGCTGATGCCATTTACCACAAGACTACATTTAAAGGGAAAGTTTGTTATCCCAGCTTTTTAAATGCAATTCTGGACTCCATATCTTAACTATAAACGTTCACCCCAATCAGTTTAGGTCAGCAGCAGTAAAGTGTGACTAGTAAAGTGCGACAGAACGCTTGACGAGGTAGGGGGACTCTGTGTTTACATCAAATGACAAATAAATGACCTTGATTCCGTGAAAAAAGATCCCCATTTGTTCATGTAAGACCATAGAACACATATTGTGACACACTTTCAAATTAAAAATAAGTTAAGTGAAATGTGTGCTGTCATAATTATTAAGACGATAATTGTCATTAGTGATTTATGACAGTATGCCTAAATTTCTCTTTAAATGCTGTTGCACATATCTGGATGAAAGGCAGCGCCAGACCTCCATCATACACATTTTTCTTAATAGAATAATTCAGTTTGTACAAAGTGGCATCCATCTATTCATATACAATATGATATATTCCCTGGCTGTTTCTAAATGATTGTTAACTATACTGACTGTCACATTGACTGGCTGTGTAACTGCTTATATATTAATTGTATTATAATGCAGTCAATTTAGCAATACCATATACAAGTACAAAACCATCCTTCAGTCTATTTACAATCTGTCATCCATCTACCCCTGCATATATACAGCATGTTTCCATAGAGCAGATTTGTGCACAGTTGAGGACCTTGGGGTCATTTGCTGAGTGAAATCTTTTGATGTTCTCATTAGTCAAAATCAAAACCAGTCCCTTCAGGAGAAACTATGGTGGCCGCAAAACTCACGAAAAACACGAAAGGCCCTATCTAGAGCCAGTATTTGGTTTGTCCGTTATGGGCTACTGTAGAAACATGGCAGTGCAATATGGCAGCCTCCATGGAAGGGGCTCGCTCCTTATGTGGATATAAACGGCTTATTCTAAGGTAATGAAAACACACCGATTCTTATTTTCAGGTAATTATACACTAATGAAAACATACTTATGAATATTATATTCCATTTCAGCTAATAGATCCTCCTAAATGTTACACACTGGTCCTTTAACATACAGTGGTGTGAAAAAGTGTTTGCCCCCTTCCTGTTTTCTTATTTTTTTGCATGTTTATCACACTTAAATGTTTTAGATCATCAAACAAATTTAAATATTAGTCAAAGATAACACAAGTAAACAACGCAGTTTTTAAATGAAGGTTGTTATTATTAAGGGAAAACAAAATCCAAACCTACATGGCCCTGTGTGAAAAAGCGATTGCCCCCTAAACCTAATAACTGGTTGGACCACCTTAAGCGTTTGCGATAACTTGCAATAAGTCTTTTACAGCGCTATGGAGGAATTTTGGCCCACTCATCTTTTCAGAATTGTTGTAATTCAGCCACATTGGAGGGTTTTCGAGCATGAACTGCCTTTTTAAGGTCATGCCACAGCATCTCAATAGGATTCAGGTCAGGACTTTGACTAGGCCACTCCAAAGTCTTCATTTTGTTCTTCTTCAGCCATTCAGAGACCCCACAACAACATCCAAAGAACTGCAGGCCTCACTTGCCTCAGTTAAGGTCAGTGTTCATGACTCCACCATAAGAAAGACACTGGGCAAAAATGGCCTGCATGGCAGAGTTCCAAGACGAAAACCACTGCTGAGCAAAAAGAACATCAAGGCTTGTCTCATTTTTGCCAGAAAACATCTTGATGATCCCCAAGACTTTTGGGAAAATACTCTGTGGACTGATGAGACAAAAATTTAACTTTTTGGAAGGTGTGTGTCCCATTACATCTGGCGTAAAAGTAACACCGCATTTCAGAAGAAGAAACATCATACCAACAGTAAAATATGGTGGTGATAGTGTGATGGTCTGGGGCTATTTTGCTGCTTCAGGACCTGGAAGACTTGCTGTAATAAATGGAACCATGAATTCTGCTGTCTACCAAGAACTCCTGAAGGAGAATGTCCGGCCATCTGTTTGTGACCTCAAGCTGAAGCGAACTTGGGTTCTGCAGCAGGACAATGATCCAAAACACACCAGCAAGTCCACCTCTGAATGGCTGAAGAAGAACAAAATGAAGACTTTGGAGCAGCCTATTCAAAGTCCTGACCTGAATCCTATTGAGATATAGTTGCTAATTCGGCCTTGGTTACCATAACATCACTATTGAAGAGTGATGAACACTATGTTCCTATATTTCACTGCAAATATGTAATATAGAAATATTCTATATATAATGTAACAAAGAAAATACCATGATGTATGCCTTATAGCTCATAGCTATGAACATTATAAGAATAGTATTACAATAAAGAAAGCTACATAGGTCAGCTAGACATGCAGCTCTACAACACTGACTAGTACAGACACTGACTATAGGAATATTAAATTGATGTAGATGACTGCTCCTCCATATGCTTACTACTCCTCCACACCACATGGGACAGAGCAGTTGGTCATCTCCTGTGCAGCGCTCCATCAAGCTGATAGAGACAACCAGGGTGCAGCCGGAAATGAGCTGATTTACTCTTCAGAATTAAAGCATGTTTTTAATCACAAGTAAGTTAAATTAAATTGAGATGTACACAATAAAAACATAATCACAGCTGTTTGCTCAGTGGAAACAGTAAGGTAAGACTTACTTAATGTGCCAGAGTTAGGCAATATTGACTAATTTTCCTCTGCTTTACATAATAATAATTAAAATGTATGTTCCAGAGTTAGCCTATAGAATGCAAGAATGTTACCTGTACCTGCAAAAGTGAAACTCATATTAAAGTAATTATAGTTTGACGTTCCAAATTACATAATAAAACAGAAAAAAATTAATCCTGTTAATGTATGTTAGCTGTCTCACAACCAAACATAATATTACACTGAATAAACTACCCCTTGATAAATGAAGTTTATACAAGCAGAGGTTGTAATGGATTTTTCAACAAAGGATTGACCTCGGCTGGCTATTTGTAATCAGTGTAAAGGTCACATATTGTGTACCCAGCTATAGGTAGTGGTATAGTGGACCAGCCCATGCCCACTAAGCCCAGTTTTCACCTTTTTGGCATCAGCATAGTCAGCCCACACTGGTTTGTCACATGGGACATGGGATGATATTAAGAACCCACACAAACTTATCCAGTTCAAGCCCACATCCACTTTGTACCTACATAGCCCACATTTAACCCATGTATAGGGACACACATGGACATGTTGACTGGGCTTTTACCCCATGTTAACTTTGACTGGGGAACAAAGACAAGAATTGACAAAAAATGTTGGCCTCTTTGGTTACAGTTGGTTATGACTGATGAGTTATTAACATAAATAAATAAATAATACATGAATAAATGAAGACAGTAGCACCGACTAAAGCAGATATAAAAAAGGTTATTAGAGCAGGTTTGTCTGGAATTACTTCCGGTGGCGCAATGACATAAAAGCAGCATAAAAAATTTGATCGAAAAGTGGCAACGATAATTTCCAGTCTATGAAGAAAAAGTACTGGTTCATCGGTGAAATTAGTTCGACTTTGAGACAAAAAATGGGCAGCAAGCAAGAAAATAGAAAGGAAAAAGAAGATAAACGGAGAACACCGAGTCGTACTAGCAAAGACAATGCTAGCAAGGAAGGTCAGCAAGATCAAGAAGTACTGGAGGAATTAAAGAAATTCCGTAAAGAAAACCAAGAAGGACACAATCACACTAAGATATTTCTTGAAAGACTGGAGCATACAGTAAAAGATATAAAAGATCAATTACATGAACATGAGGTAAGACAACATCAGAGGGCGCTAAGGTACCTGCTTTACCATGATATGGCCCTTTCAGCAAAGTGCGATGAACTTGAAAACAGAATGAGGCGTAACAACATGAGAATATACCAGATGGAAGTGAAGGAACAGATGCAGCAGGATTTGTTAAGAAATTGCTGAATGACCTACTTAAACTACCAGTGGGAGTAAACGTTGAGATCGAGAGGGCGCATCGCTCGCTAATGTCAAAACCGATGGACCCAATGGCTCCACCTAGGTCGATCATTGTAAGATTCCTGGATGCAGCAGTAAAGGACATGATCATCAAGCAAGCATGGAGCCAGGGTCAGATTCACTTCCAAGAAAGGCGAATATTCTTCGACCAAGACTACTCTCCCGACCTTCAGAAGAAAAGAGTAAAAGTTTATGAAGTCGTGAAACAGCTACGTAAGAAGGGAATACAGGCAAAATGCATATAAACATGCAACTAAGACTGAAACTCAATACCGGAGAGAAAACATTCCAGATGCTGATGGATACAACAACAAAGCTGAAGGAGCTGGACATTGAGGTACGTTGTGGAGAGAGAAAGAAGATAGAAGAAGAGCTGAAAGAAAGGCCAGGGAGCAAGAGAATGTCACAATACTGTCGATTTGTGACATTAAGGCCCTGATTCGAGAAGGAGTGTAAAATACTTTTAAATAAGACAATAGTAAGTTCTAATTCCTTCCAAGATTGAAGTAAAATTGGGATGGTTAGTCTTACTTTTACCCCCCCCCTTCTGTCATTATATACATACAGGATCGATACAAACAAGGAGGACAACATATATAATACTACACAAAGGGTATGGCTTCTTTGAATTTTATCAACTACAATATAAATGGAATTAATATCCCAATAAAAAGGAAGAAGATCTTTTCAAAAAATGGCAAAGCGCGGTAGTACTACTCCAGGAAACACACTTATCTGAGATGGAACATTTGAAATTAAAAAGAGAACGGGTAGACCAAGTAAGAAAAGACCAAGAAATAAGAAAAAAAGAGGAGTGGCTATTCTGTTTAGTAAAGCAGTGTGCTATAATAACGAAAAAACCTTCAAAGACAAAGGGGGTCAGTATGTTATGGTGGTTGGGACAATTAGAGGCATAAAAATAACAATTGTAAACATCTATGCCCCAAATGAAGATTGCCCTATTTTCTTTAAAAAAAAATAGCAGCACTAGTGGTGTTACGGACAGATCAACCGGAGACACGGTGAGGATACTGAGAACGTTTTATTTCACACACAAGAGATATAGTGATAGTGATAAAGATACCGTCCCTGATACAGATGGCAGAAGGATTCTGGAGATGAGTGGATATACACGTGACCGGGAACAGGAGCGACACACTAGGGAGACTGGAGACACACAGGAGATGGAGCTGGAGAGACACACTCGGGGAACTGGAGATGACAGGAGTCGGGATCGAGGTTCAGGGTCGGGATATCGTGTCGAGGGTGAGTCCGTGAAGTAATGAGGAGTTAAAGTGCTGTCCTTCATTTCAACGAGACCGGACACAGACTGTGGTGAGGAGTTGGAATTTATGGAGGAGTAGAGTGGCTGATTACGTTCAGGTGTGTGATGGGTGACAGGTGCTGGGAATTAATATTCAGGTGAGGGAGTGCGGTGTGCGTGTGGTGAGATGGAGCCTGGCGTGTCTGTGACAGTACCCCCCCCCCTCACGGTCCGCTCCTGAGGACCGGGGACCCCGACATCGTGGCGGCCGCCCTCTTCCTCGGGGGGCAGGTCGATCAGGATGGTTAGAGTGGAATTCTGTCAGAAGAGAGGGATCAAGGATGTCCTGTCGGGGAACCCATGACCTCTCCTCAGGACCGTAACCTTCCCAATCCACCAGATACTCCAGGAAGCCACCACGGCGTCGGGAGTCCAAGATCTCACGGACCTGGTAGGCGGTTCCATCCTCTAGGATCAGCGGTAAGGGGGGATCTGTCGTGTCACCAGGCTCTGCGGAGAGGGGAACAGAAGGATAAAACGGTTTGAGTAGTGATACATGGAAGGTAGGGTGAATCTTGTATTGTGCCGGTAACTGGAGCTTGTAAGTGACAGGATTGATCTGTTCAATTATGGTAAAGGGACCAATGAATCTGGGACTTAGCTTTCTGCAGGGCAGGCGCATCCTGATGTTGCGGGTGGGTAGGTACCTAGGAGCAGTGGATCTCCTACGGTCGGCCGTCAGCCTGCGCCTGCAGAGTGCTCTCCTGAGTTGACGATGAGCTGCGTCCCAGACCCTCTCGCTCTCTCGGAACCAGTAGTCCACGGTCGGAACCTCCGAGGGCTCCCCGGACCATGGGAAGAGAGGGGGCTGGTAACTGAGCACGCACTGGAAGGGAGTGAGTCCAGTAGCTGGTTGACGTAGCGAGTTCTGAGCGTACTCGGCCCAGCCCAGGAACTGGTTCCAAGAGTCCTGATGGCCATGGCAGAAGGTACGTAAAAAACGCCCAATTTCCTGAATCTTCCTCTCCGTCTGGCCATTGCTGTGGGGATGGTAACCAGAGGAGAGGCTGACGGTCACACCCAGGAGTGAGAAGAAGGCTTTCCATATCCGGGAGATGAATTGTGGACCTCTATCGGAAACTATGTCCTCCGGGATTCCATAGTACCGAAAGACATGATTAAAGAGACATTCAGCGGTTTCCATGGCCGTGGGTAGTCCTCGGAGTGGAATGAGACGGCAGGACTTCGAGAACCGGTCTACGACCACAAGTATACAGGTATTGTTGTCAGATGGAGGGAGATCTGTGATGAAATCCACTCCCAGGTGTGACCAGGGTCTGTTGGGCGTCGGAAGGGGACATAATTTGCCTGCGGGAAGATGACGTGGAGACTTAGACATGGCACATTCGGTACAACCCTGTACGTACCTTCTCACATCCCTAGCCATACTTGGCCACCAGAAGCGTTCTCGTAGCAGCGAGAGGGTTTCATTGGCCCCAGGGTGACCAGTGCCCAGAGAGGTATGAGAAGTGTGGATGAGTTGGTTTCGCTGGGTTCTTGGAACATATTGAAGACCGGGGGGACAGCCCGGCGGAGTGTTGGTTGAGGCATTGGAGGAGGGAACTGAGTTCTCAGACCATTGAATGGGATTTATGAACACGTATTGGGGAAGAATGGGTTCTGGATCCTCTGTGGAGATTTCAGGAGCGTGTAGTGCGTGTAGTGTGTATAGTGCATCTGCTTTAAAGTTCTTGGAGCCAGGACGATATGAGATGTTGAATTGGAATCTGGTAAAAAACAGGGCCCAGCGTGCCTGGCGCGGGTTGAGACGTTTGGCCTTCTTGAGATACTCTAGGTTTTTATGATCTGTCAACACGGTGAAGGGATGTTGGGCACCCTCCAACCAATGCCTCCATTCCTCTAATGCCAACTTAACTGCCAGCAATTCTCGGTCACCGATGTCGTTTCCGGGAGAAGAAAGCACATGGGTGGAGTTTGGCTGGGTTTCCCTGAAGTTGTGACAGCACCGCTCCTACCCCAGTAGTAGAGGCGTCCACCTCTACTGTAAACGGTTTCTCGGGATCTGGATGGGTTAGGAGCGGTGCACTTGTGAAGGTTCTTTTGAGGAGGTCGAAAGCTTCTTGTGCGGCTGGTGGCCAGGACAGAGACTTGGGCTTATTGTGAAGGAGGCTGGTCAGGGGATGGACTATCATACTAAACTTCTGTATGAAGCGACGGTAGAAGTTGGCAAACCCCAGGAATCGTTGCAGTTCCTTTATTGTGGTTGGAGTGGGCCAATTCCGGATGGCCTCCACTTTCCCCTCGTCCATCTGGATGCCACTGCCACTGATGACATAACCAAGGAACTGCACAGATGACTGATGGAATTCACATTTTTCTGCTTTGAGGAAGAGGTGATAGCTTCTCAGACGTTCTAGGACCTCCGCAACGTGCTGGCGATGGTCTGCCATGCTCTGGGAGTAAATCAGGATGTCATCAATGTATACTATAACAAATTTATGAAGGAACTCCCGGAGCACCTCATGAATGAAGTCCTGGAAGACGGAGGGGGCGTTGGCCAGACCGTAGGGCATCACTAGGTATTCGTAATGACCGGTGGGTGTTACGAAGGCTGTTTTCCATTCGTCCCCCTCACGTATCCTGATCAGATTGTATGCGCTGCGGAGGTCCAACTTGGTGTAGACAGTGGCACCGCGAAGTTGTTCCAGCGCAGCAGGGACGAGGGGGAGTGGATACCGGAACTTGACTGTGATCCGATTGAGTGCTCTGTAATCCACACAGGGCCGCAAGCCCGGTATGAGGTCTATAGCGCAGTCCCATGGCTGATGCGGGGGTAACTGGGAGGCTCTCCTAGAGCAGAATACATCTTTGTAGGTGACATAGCAAGGCGGGATTTCCACTGACTGCTTCTCTCTGGGACTTTCGATGGATGTTGTGCACACAGGAAGCCTCTGAAGGCTGGACGAAGAGGGTCTTGGTCGGCGAGGGAAACAGTCAGGAAAACAGGAATTACCCCATTTCAACACTTCACCTGTAGCCCAGGATATGATGGGGTCATGTTGTTCTAACCAAGGCCACCCTAAGATTACCTCCGCAGTCGAGCCCTCCAGAACCATCAAGTGCTGTTGTTCCTCATGCAGTAGACCCACCCGGAGGGTTACAGGACCGGTCGCCCTCTGAATGCCTCGGCGGTTGATAGTTTTCCCGGTTATGGCGTGAATCTGGTAACTGGTGGGTGTGAATGAGGTCTTGATGCGGAGTTGGCGGCAGAGGGAGCCAGAGATGAAATTGCCGGCTGACCCGGAGTCGATGAGGGCTTGTACTGGAAGGGACAGGTTAGGAGTCACCAGGATTATTTCAGTTGACAGAGGTTTACTACAAGGGATACTTGGAAGTATGGCACTCACCAGATGGCGTGGTGGTCTCACTGGGCAGGTGGCCCGATTGTGTCCAGAAGCTCCACAGTACAAACACAAGCCCTGGGTCAGCCGTCTCTGCCGCTCCGCCGGGGTTAGTCGGTTGGAGTCTAACTGCATGGGTTCGGGTTCGGGTTCAGGAGAGCGGCGCCTCTCTGGCTGACGGGTGTTGTGTGTGAGTGGATGCTGGTCCTGGTGTTCCAGTAAACACGTCTGCATACGATTGGCCACACGAATGGCTAACTGAATAAACCGTTCGAGGCCGATGGTGTCCTCGTATGCAGCGAGATGCAATCTTACCCTGGGTTCCAATCCCTGACGAAAGGTGGTAATAAGGGCTCGTTCCATCCGCTGGCTGCCGCGAGGGTTCGGAATTCTAGGGCGTAATCCTGGACTGACCGCTGACCTTTGCCTGAGTTGATATAATTTTTCTCCGGCTGAGGAGTCTCCGGCTGGTCTTCCAAACACCTCGCGGAAGTGGTCCAGGAAACTCGTCAGGGATTGGGTGACGGGGCCGTTTTGAGACCAGATGGACTCTGCCCACTGTAACACTCTTCCCTGTAGCTGGGAGATAACAAAAGCTACTTTGGAGCGTTCAGTGGGGTACAGGGAAGATTGCATCTCCAGGACCAGGGAATATTGCAGAATGAATCTATTGCAATCCTCCGCCGAGCCAGAGAAGGGCGCTTGTCTGTGACAAGTGGTGGACAAAAGTGAAGGGATTTTGCTTACTGGAGGATATTTTAACTGCTTATTGAATGCTAAACTTGATAGATCACCTGTAATAGCGAAGCCTCCATCTAAAATGTCCAAGGAAATGTCAAACCTGATGAAAGAAATGGGTTTAGTGGATGTCTGGCGACACGCACACCCTAGGGAAAGAGATTTTACATTCCTGTCTCATGTGCTACTCGAGGATAGACTACTTTTGTATATCGAAAGCAGACTTATATAAAGTAAGAGAATGCATAATTGAGCCATTTACCATCTCAGACCACCAGATATGTTAGACAAACAGTTTAGATATTGGAGATTAAACGTTTCAGTGTTAACAATTCCCCAAACAAAACAAGAAATACAAGATGCGTTGAAGGAATATTTCTCTATTAATGATGATGGTAATGTCTCCCTTTCAATACTGTGGGAGGCAAGAAAAGCCACAAATTTACGATCAACAGCGATAAAGAAGAAGATGCTTCTCAGCCTCAATGCTGAAAAAGCATTTGATAGAGTTGATTGGCTATTTTTGGAACAAACACTGATGGAAATGGGTTTTGGAGAAAAGTTTGTAACCTGGATTAACCTACTATACAAAGAATCTTAATCAAGAATAAGGGTGAACAGCCAGTGTTCCAAATTTTTTGGGGTAGAAAGAGGTGTGAGACAGGATGACTCCTTGTCTCCTGTCCTCTTTGCATTGAGCATCGAACCACTAGCAGAAGCTATACGTCAGAATACAAGAATTCAAGGAATAGAGGATGAAGGGAAGTCAATTCACAAAATATCACTGTTTGCAGACGATATATTGCTCTTTATAGAAAATCCATCCCACTCCATTCCTCCACTTATGCAATGTCTGCATGAATATGGACTAGTCTCAGGATATAAAATTAATGAAAATAAATCTGAAGTAATGATGATTTTTGGTGTTTGGCCATCCCAATTAAATGAACGTGTTTCATTTCATTGGTCTAAGCAAGGATTTAGATATTTAGGAATTACTCTTACGCCCAACTCCAGCCTGCTTTTTGAAGCAAACTATAAAAAACTAATACAACAAATACAAAATGACATAGTAAGGTGGGAGATTCTTCCTCTCTCACTACTAGGCAGAATTGAGGTGATAAGAATGAACCTATTACCTCTTTCTATTACTCTTTCTGTTCCAATCCCTCCTGTAAATGTACCCATTGCGGTCTTTAATAAGTTAGATAAATTACTTAGTAGATTCATGGCAGAAAAAGAAACCTAGAATAAAAATTAAAACTCTACTTCTATCAGAGGAGAAAGGAGGTCTAAGTTTATCGAATCTAAAATATTATTACTGGGCAGCCTAGTTAACCGCAGTAGTGTCCTGGATTAAGAATGATAAAGAATCAGGATGGGTTGAAATAGAACAAAGTTCAGTCAAAGAGATACCCTTGTCCATGTTACCTTTTATAAATATAAAACAAGGCCTTAGAATCAAAATTGAAAATGAATGGACAAAACATACTCTAAAAATCTGGACAAATATAAAAAAATGTTTGGAGGCCCAGAATCTATTTCTAGGGCGATGCCTATAGTAGGTAATATTGAATTTCTTCCCTCTATATGGGACAGTGGATTTAGAACATGGGCTGATAAAGGTCTTAGAACAATAAACCAATTATTCAGTGGAAATGAACTTAAATCTTTTTCACAACTTCAAGAACAATTTAGTATTCCATCTAAAGATATGTACAGGTATTTCCAGATAGGACACTATATCACAAGTCATAAAGAGAACGACCAGATCATGAAAGAACCAAACGAAATAGAAGAATACTTTATCAATATTGCAGAGAAACATTTTCCAACTAAAAGACACGTTTCTCATTTATATAAAAGGCTAACAACTAATATTACACAAAACACAAGAGATATTAAAGGAAAATGGGAATTGACACTAAACACTATAACACCCAAGACGATATCTGGGAAGAATTATGTAAGGGATGCCATAAAGGTATTAATAGTCAATTATGGAAAGAATTCGACTGGAAAGTTAAAGTTAGATATTTCAACACACCTCGTGTGATCTTTGCATACGTGAAAGAACCATTGGTGGCGTTGTGTTGGAAAAAATTTGGTAAAATAGGAGATCATACACACATCTTCTGGGATTGCCCAAAAATACAAGAATTTTAGAAAAGTGTTAAAAAATAAATAAACAACATACTAGAGGTAGAGATACCTCTAGATCCACTGAAGCAGGTCTATATAATGGAAAAAATGACTGCATGCCTACAACTGAAGATGGATATATTCCTGCAAAGATGGAGTATTAGAGACTGGTATGGCAAGTTAATGCAACATATATGTAACTTGCTTCTGATACCTTTTGTATGAAAGTGTCCTCCACAAAGAAACTGCATTGATGACAGTATTTTTATTTTACTTATCATCATTAGTGCTATTATTTACCCTGATTATTACCACCACTATTATTATTCTTTTTTCTTTTCTTTTCTTTTTCTCAGATGAAAGGGAATGTATGTTGGGAAGGGGATGTTTTGTAAAAAGAATTCTAAATTACAATAAAAAGAAAGTTCCAAAAAAAAAAAAACAAGAGCAGGTTTGTCTGTAGGTGTTTTTACTTTGAAAGCGATGAGTGGAAGCTGTATATCTGTGTCTAACTTGATTCCGGTCCCAAGTTGTGTGTCAGGCAGGCAGACGCGCTGTGCCCCACTCAGAACCTGGAGACACTTTACCAGAGACACAAAGTACCAGACACCTCACCGGTCTCTGTCAGTCACTCTTTGGACGTTTCTGTGTTTGGCCACTGGTGGGGATCGAGATTGTGGATAATCGTTATTGGAGAATAACTGATATTGCATCTCCATATATGCGCATGACCTCCCCCCTCAAAAGGTAAGGTGTGTATTTCTTCCCAAACAAACACCCACATCAGGCTGGTTATTGCCAAATTTGTCCAGCTGAGACATTTAACAGGTCATTCATTTCATTTGCAGATCAAGAAAAGGTTACCTGTGAATTTTAGAATTGATTTTAAGATTGATTTTACTGCTTGTTTTTTAAAGCCTTGAATGGTCAGGCTTCTGCCTATATCTGTGATCTTCTAACTCCCTATGAGCCTGATTGCTGCTTGAGATCCTCTGGCAGGACCCTACTAATGGTGATAAAATCTCGACTTGTCACTAAAGGTGACCTGACCTTTGCTGTCCTGGCCTCTCAGCTGTGGAACTCAACTAAGTATCCTCTATTACGTTTCTTCTTAAAACTCATTTAATTTTATTTTTCTTAACTGATGGAATATGTTGTAACGGTTTAAATTATTTTTATCCTGTTTTATATTTTATTATATTTACTTTTATTCTTTGTTTTTACTGTAAAGCACTTTGTTTTGAATAGTCCTATATGAATAAAGTTGTTATTATTAATACATATACAATGCACAGAGTGGGGGATTTATATTGTGGTGGGTCAATAGAGGCCCACAGCTCAGTTTTGCCCTGGGGCCTGCTAATGGAATAATAAGCACAATCTAGTGTGGTGCCACTTTAATATCACAGTCAACAATTGACTGTTGCAGAAACATTTTAATTTGATGTGTCCACTACCTGTACACAGATTGGGGAAAAATCCAGATGAACATGAAGTAATTTATCCTCTGGAGGGCTGTCCTCATCTTCCTCACAGTTCCCTCTGTCCAGGTACTAAAAATAGATGGATGGATGGTTGGATGGATGATAATTGGATAGATCCTCTATCTATTGACTGTACTAAATATTATGAACACCTTCCTGATGCACAATTGTAGTGAACTTCAAACAGAAACTCTATATTTTTGTATTTTCAGTACATTTGTAGATTTTTGCTTTTACCACCTGACTCACAGTCACAGCGGAACATCACATTCACTGGTGAATGAAATTAACATGGACCCAATTAGAGAAGCCTCTGATTTATCACAGTGGCTGCTGTCAGCTCTGTTGCTTAATTTGATCTGACCCGTCCAAACCAAATTTCTTGCACAGGTCAAAAGGCTGCTAGGTAGTGTGGAGAACCTGCTGGAGTCTTTGCACATGTGTATGAATGTCACCTCTTTACATGAAGCAATACTGAGCGCAGGATTTTCTCTGGCAAATATAGCAGCTACTTAATCTCTGACAACAGGCTGCTGTGGACCTGGTGTTCTCCATGATCAACTCAGCAAAGAGATTTTTATTTGGACCACATCTGTTTATATGAGTGTTAGTGAGAGAGAAAAAAACGCTGTTTCCTATAGGGCCTGAACACAGCAGAGAAGCAGGAACATTTGTTCCATCTATTTTCAGGGGGCTGGGACTATTGATTGCTTGCTATTATGGTGACCTGAGAATTAAAGTTTCAAGTTTTGGACAGGGTGTTCACTGCTCAAAAACTGTACAAAGAGTTTTTTTACTCAAATCTTTCTTCTCCCTCACCATGAGTCCCACAGTTTCTGTATGGCAGTGGCTCTCAGGCTGTGGTTAGTGTAAGACGTGTGTGTCCCTGAGTCTTTGCACATCCTGAGTAACATCTGTGGCAGCTGGTTTACTCCCAGGGGAACGGCGGTATACCAGAAGCTGTCTGTCGCAGCTGTTACCCTCCTGGGGTGCAGATCGAGGGCTTTTGCACAAGGCGGAAATTTGCTCAGGAATTTTTTTAGTGTTACCAGCCAGAGGGGATTTCCTCGCTCCTCAAACATGAAGCCCCTCTGATTTTCTCTATCTCTCTCCAGTGGGTCTTTATGTTTATTGGTTTCTTCGTTGAATGTCATGGTGAAATACTTTGCTCCATTCTCATCACGTTTTAGGATGAATGAGTCAGGTTTGAGGTCCCGATTCCGAGTGCAACTGAGTATTGTACCAGACCTTGTTCAGTAAACCTTTTGGATTGTCTGGACATAGTGTTGCAGAATATTTTAAGATGCATTGGTTGTCAGGTGAAATCGGAGGGTGGTGTGTTGTTTTGTCTTTCCCTGCCCTTCTAATCTCTTTTTACAACGCCTTTGAAAACATTATTAGATGCTATGAATTCTGAGTCCTGCAATAAATTCCGTGAACAGCTAACCGGAGGCTTGTTGATATAAGGATTTAAACCAGCCCAAAGCCCAAGGCCATGATGTCATCACCTAAATAAAAGGTGTGTGCTCAAGTTGCTCACTGTTTTTCCATTGTAACTTAGTTGCTTCAGGGGACACATCACGTGAACTTTAACTACCTAGATAAAGTCGTAACTCGCTGGACGAGCAACAGACTGTTTTGTGTTTGCTGAACACACTTCTGATCCTGATTGTTATCTTCCATATAATAACCCAGTACTTGCATAAGGAAGATTCAGGTCTTACCATTTTCTTCACGGAGAGAAGGATAACCGCTGAGCCCCACTCAAGTCAACTGCTGCTTCCCTCCGCTGCCGCCCGAAGGAACAGTTCTGCCGTTGAACCCGCCACGTCAGTATCGGAGCCTGAGAGGACTCTGCCACATAATCCAAATGGACTGACACTTTAAATCGCTATCAAGAGCGATCCCAAATAAGAGGCTTGTGTCTGGGCAGAGATAGATTCATTGTTATGAAGTGTGCTGTGCATTATTGTGGAAAGTAAAGGACTGCCGTGTCCTGTTTCTGCTGTGTGTTTTCGTGCTTAGCACATTCCTTTGTGTAGCAGTACCATGCTGTTGGGTCGTTTAACTGTGTTAGTTTTGTAGCCACTGTGGAAGCTAATAACTGTGCTTTATAAGTCCAATAACACAGCTGTTGAATGAAAGTTTGCTGCCAGGTTCCTGCGTGATAAAGGGACAGCTATTGTGCTTTACCGCGGCATTTGAGATCCCTTGTGCTTTTCTTTCTCTTTCCTCTCCACTAATCCACACCCCTTTACACGTACATATACACACCTACACACACATATCAAACAACCCAGATAGCGTGGTAGCATAACTAGCTACGCTCCACACCGTCTTGAGGACAAATAGAGCGTGCCCTCCATTTTGGGTGACGACCACCCACGTGTCCGCCATCTTCCTCGCAACACCCTGCATTTTAACACATTTGGTTATTGGTCCCTGATCCCAGGGTGGTGCTCAGTAATTATTAATCCATATTAATAATTGTGATAATAATTATTTAATTAATATCATAAATATATTTGATATTTTTGCTAATAACCAAACCTGTCCTACCTGAATCTCAACATTTGGTGCCCCATGTGAGGCTGTCTAATACCAGCTTTATTGCAATATTGCAATATTTATGCATAATAATCCTCTGTCCGCTTGTTAGACGCAGAAGCCCAACCCTCCGACAGAGTACCCCAGTCTACCATTAGCCGTAACACCTTGTGCTTTGGTGGGACAGGATCTCCTGTCCTACCAAAGCTCTGGAAAACCACTTCCAGCAGTGTTCATGTCTTCATGGAGACACTCCTGCTAGAGACCCGAGACCAATACTCGGGACTTTGCCAAGCCTTATGGGATGAGTATTCACTGTATACGGATGCAATGAACCCAGAGGGAGTACTACAGACAGCCGCATACTTCCAGGGATGCAACGCCACAGGTTTGGAGGAGGAACAGCACTTCAAATCTTTATTCCTGTATAATCTCCACAAGGATAAGCGGTACGACGTAACCATGCTTTGCCATGAAGGCGATCTCGGCAATCTTGGGAATCCAAGCCTCAGAAGACCCAAACCTCAAGCTCGAAGCCACCGAAATGCCTCATGCAAGGGTCAACATGAGGGCTGGATATCAAGGACGCCGAAACCACTGCCAGGATGGGCGGCGATGCTTGGTCAAGACCTCTTGGACTGACTGGCCCCACTCATTGACTACTACAAGGGACATACACTTGACAACTTTAGACGGACCAGTCGCCATCATCCAGGAATCCAAAGATCATGCCCCTACCAAAATTCATGCCTTTCCCAGCACCTGATCCTGGCACTGATTCTTCTTGGCCACTCATGAGTGTGCTGCAACTGCAGACTGAAAATCTGAATCCCTTTCACCACCACGAGTCCTTCCTGTGCTCACTGAGAAACACGAACTCAGCACTGTACAGACCCCGAGTGGTCGGTGGAGTACACCTCAACGGTGTCAAAACTCCGGATGCGCTCTTGGCTATCTGGTCCGAAAAGTCGGCTGTCAGCCAAGAATGGTTTGACAAGCACTACCAACACACACTTCCTCCAGCTTTTGCACAGTGGTGCCACCTCCTTCTTTCTGCGGAATCACCACAGTCCCTTCTTAAGGCAGTTGGAGTGTGTGTGCCCTGATGATACAGATCGGAAGGAAATGGATGAGCAGTACTATGTGGACCCAAATGCAGAAAACCAGGAAGCAGTATGAGGTGAAGTAGCCGGATGGCTACAGTGTTTATTGGGGGTGATGTGGTTTACAGGCAGGTACAGGCAGACCGGTAGACAGACAGGTAATGAACAGGTAACAGGAAAATGGGTTACCGGCTGGCAGTGGTGGAAACAGGGAAGTGAGTCCAATGTGGCTAAACAGTCCAGTAGGGAGCAGGCAAAGTACAAAATCCAGAATATAACCAAGGTCCACAGGAGACAAAGAATCCAAAGCAGAACTCACAGTAAGAATGTCGGGGAACAGGGTACAGGAACCAGGTACAACAAAAGTGCACCAAACGGCAACACACACACAATGTCAGGAACACTCAAAAAGCCAGGAACAAAACTCACAATAGGCGCAACATCAGATTCACAGAATCACACCAGACAGTAGAAACAATGACCCAACACTGAACAAAGACAGAGACCCGGAATAAATACCCTAGGGGAGGTGAAACAACGAGACACAAGTGCAAACAATCAAGGAAGGGCCAACAATCAAAACTGGAGGGAAAGCAAACAAAGACAGGAAGTAAAACCACAAGACACACAAGGGAAGGAAAATACTACAAAATATAACAGGAAGTGAAAAACCCTCAAACTATAACACCGTGTTGATACTCAGAGGTAACTCTTTCAGGTGTCTCCCTGTCGCCGTAAACATGTTGTAAAACTCTCTGATGCACAGCCCCTGGTTAAATTGAGGCTGGAACGCTTTGGCGGTCACCTGCCTGCCATCCTGACACAGAGGCAGATATTCGAGGTTGTTGTAGATAAAACTGAAGGGTGACAGCTCTTTTTTACCCGTGAAGGCCTTGTGGTTTACAATGGCTAAAACTATATATTTCAGCATCGTTCCCCAAAGGAGATTTTCTTGGTTACATATTTTCACATTCACGCAGGATAAGGGGTAGAGAGCATTGCCCTTCATTAAGGCCGACGCATGACCTAAACACACAGCGGGAGGAACGGACGCTTTTTTGACAGACAGAGAGGCTACCAGTATTTTTAAACGATAATCATGTTGGGGCCACACATGAGACAGAAGGCGTCATTAGCCCAGGTCAGTTTAATTCTCAAATCCACAGAGTTCAGAAGTAGCCTCTCTGAAAATTGTATTCAGCAGGTAATTGATGAGACCTACGGGGATGTCATTGGCCAGGTTCAAGCCGTCTACATTGGTAATTTTAACACAGAGGTCTACCAACAAGTCATTGAGGTCCAGATATTTGTCTCCATAAAGAATTCGATGGGGCCTCCGTCTGTAAGCCAACAAAGGCAGGACTTCGGTGTACAGCTTTGCATCAATAGACAACTGTGTCATGTGAGCTGAAAATAAGTCCAGCTCCGTCATGCTGCATTCGGCTGATTTGTGATGTGAAAGAGACATCGTTTTTTCCTCTAAAATATATCTCCGGGCCTCTTGAGAGCATTCTTTCCTCTGGGCTCGCTTCTACTGACTGATTTTCTTTTTACAGTGTGTTGCCATTTTTTAGATCCCCGTGAAACACGCTGCCCCGGAGGTCTCTTTCTCACTCTTCTAGCCAGAACCATCATACCGCTGGATCCTTCTTGAGACCCCTGGTTCGGTTGACGGCTTAGTTTATTGAGCTTATGGCTTATCACCTCAGAAGCAATGTTTTTGGCGGCTGATTTAAGATGAGGCTTAGTGATGGCAAAACCTTTTTTCATCAAAGGTGATACAAAACGAAATAATCTTGATAATATAGACCCTATGTCTCTCCTGTACATGACGGGTGCCCCATAGAAACCGGAGAGAGAGCCCCCTGCTCGATTTTCATAATAACTCACAAAACGGTGAGGATCAAGCCTCTGCTGGTGCATCATGTTTTCACGGAGGAGGTAAAGCTTTTTGAAGGTCTAAGCTTCACAATAGTCTTCCAGAAGGTAAAGTTCACAAGCGTGTTTTGATCCGTTTTTAATTCGATGTGAATGTTTTCAATATGTTTGTTTACCACAAGTACATAATAGGCGGGGTTAAAATACTGCATGACGACATCACCGTACGTGCCTAGTATATCAACGGTTCTTAAGAGCGGAGCGTAAGCATCGCCAACGAGCTGATGTCACACTACGTCACTACAGCAGTAGAGGTGATAAACTCCTGCCTTTATATCCGCCGGATGGGGAGCCATCCTTTCCTCGAACTTGAACCATTTTCCCGGTTCGAGGCCCAACATGTAAGCCGTGGGCAGGAAAAACCTTAGATAATATTGACCTCCAGCCTGAAGTTCAAATCTCTTTTGAATGGTACTAAAGTGTATAAATATATTGGTGCCAACTTTTCTAAGAGTCCAGCTCTACCCTGAGGTGATTCAGGGTGGCTTAATAACCCCTCTAAACCCTTGACAGTGGACCTCACCCTCTGAGTCTGGGTCTTAGGGTTTTTTCCTCCACTCAAAGTAGGCCAACTCTGCAGGAATGTTGAACCAGGTAACCAGGAAATCTCCGCCAAGGTTACCTGCCACAGACCCTCTAAATCAATATGTTGCGCTAAATTCACGTGGTAACTGGAACTGGTATTATTATTAAGTGCATTGCAGCTGGCATTGGAGGGCAGGGTGACGTAAAACCCCTCACCAGAGATTTGATCCATGATGTAATGAATCCAAATCTGATGTACCCATTGTTTTTATAAATTTTTCAGGTCGCTAGCCTTGACCAAACTGTTGAATTTCTCCAGCCAGTTTTTCCAACGTACCAACATCTGTTTTTTACCACTGATGATGCACTCATCCACAATTTCTTCCACTTGAAATGCTTTGTCTTTAGCAACCTTCACTTTTTGCAACTCTGCAACGTAAAACGTACCTTGGATAGGTTCACCGTCATAATCTTTCAGTTTGTACACAGGGGGTTGACGTGGTATGCGTTAAGCCACAGTAAACAACTCATCAGTGTAACTCTGTTCATATTTTTTATCAAACACTCCTCTCAGTTTGGATATTCTCACCAGATCTCCCTCCTTTAAATTCATCTATATCGCATCTTTGCCGCAGATGGGAAATGTACCGTACAGGTTTTCAAATACTTGAGAGGCATTTTCTGACTGCATCTGTGTCATTTTTATACTTTTATGACAGCCATTACTGTATCCGCCTTGCAAATCCTGTAAGACTACTATATACCTACGGGTGTTTTTAGCCACATTCAAGTTTTCAGCATATGATTAAATCTTTCAACCACAGATGCTTTTAGGTCACTGGCTGTTGCAAAATGATGAATACCTTGTTTCTTCATCAAAGCCTTAAAGGTCTTGTTAAAGAATTCTTTACCTGCGTCCGTTTGTAACTCTTCAAGGGTCTGGCTGTCTTTTAAAATAGACTCAAAGGCTTTTTTTGAAAATATGTCAATAACCATTAAATAATTAAACCCTTCAGTGTGTTCGGCCAAGGCCTGGATATCACAAACATCTGCCTGGAACTGATTTAGAGGTCATGGAACAAAAACTCTATTTCTGACAAAATGTCCTTGCTAACGATCAGCAGTACAGTCTGAGGAGTTTGTCTCTGATGCGTCTCGTCAGTTTGACTTTATGATGAAAGGCCTCGGAAGCACCGTGGACCCTGTATGCAGACACGTGGCTATGGCGTGACTGAAGCACCCGTTGAATGGTAAGAATAAAACAATCTGCCCAAAGCCGTTTTGTCAGCTCGTCATAGTGATGTTAGAAGAAATAGTCCGGCATCTCAAACAGACATTCATGTTGTGTTTGACTCGGATGATCGATTTGACACCCATTACAGATTTCGGTTCTATATCTGCACAGAACCTTGCTCAACAGTCAAACCACCATGGCTTTCACCATGTCCAGAAATACGGCAGACAGCACTAACCTTGCCAAACCAGACAGTGTTCCTAATGGTTCCGCCAGGAGCCACTGTACATATTGATGATATTGTCCTCCATCACCTCAAGCATGATGCGGATTGAGATTATGTACGCATTCAGAGGCCACAACCTCACAATTGAGGACTTCCTTCAAAAGCAACTTCTGGCTGTAGGGCCAAATTAGTTCAGTTCAGTCTCAAACCGACTGGGCTCACAACCACATTTGCTAATCACGCAAGCAGGTCGTTACCTTATCAGGGACACCCGATCAGTGCAGTCGCTCTCGGGCTCCTCCTTAGTGGCTGGATCATCACGGCAATTGTTGCACAAATACATTAAGAAGCTACAGGCCAAACTGGACTCCCTCCTGTTTGTTCAGTCACGCCTCCATGCACCGATCAGCAACCACCCCACAGACATCCTGTAAAGGATTAAGACTAATTAACTGCTAACCACCTTTTCTTCTGCTCTTTCATCTTTCAAGTTTCACTTTTGTGATCTGATGCTTTGATCGTGACTCAGAGCATCCAAGGACTGTGGGCAGTTAATGATTTGTCTGGCTGTAATGCTGAATTGTATGTGCCATGTATGATATGTAGAGATGCCTAGATAGAAGTCTGCCCAGATGTAGCCTCAATAGTCTGCCCAAACACTACTGGCTTTGAGAAGCCCCAACTGTTAACCCTTTTTCCTGTTCTAAGGAACACAAGGACTATGTAAGTCACCTTCATCCACATGGACTCAGAGTTGCTCTGAAGGCTGTGACCAGCACCCCACGCTTCAGACCAAAGGGTGGATGTTGGGCCTCACCACACACCTTTGTGAAACCAAAAAGCCTCAACTCATACAGACGGCGCCAGTTCTCCACCAGCCGTTAATTCACACTTTGATGCGAGATCTCAGTTGAATCGAAACCACAAAGCCAGTCAGTGCCACCTTAATCCCCTAGCCAGGTTAGCATGGAGCTCAGCTACTGTGACCCAATTTCCCTCCCTGCCTTGCTGGTGGCCGCGCTTCCTTCAGTTCCCTCATCTTTTTCTAACTCGGTGGTCAGCCACTCTCTCAAAACAACTAGGCTCAAATCAGGAGGGATTTTGGTTTTCAATCCTTTTCTTTATTAGGCTCTATTGCTTTTAATCACTTTATCATGCTATCAACACAGAAGATGGTCTAGAATGGGCCTTAAAGTTTTATATGTTTTGCATTCTTCGATCAATTTGGGTTACCAATGACGCACTTCTTCAGATACCTGCAGATTAGGCATTATATGAGGTATTATTCCTGCGGGCCTACCCCCCAATGCTGTACACTTTTCCCCGCTTAACTAGGCCTGAAGGATAAAATGATAGTAATATGTGCCAGCAAAAGACACTTCATCAATAGCAATAAGAAATGTATTCGATAGAGTGTTCGATAGTTTCACTTAAATGCATTAAATGCGAACCGCCATGAAAGCACATAACAAATATGTGCTGGCTCATAAACAGCCATTCATAATCATTCCCTTGATAATGGAGTGTGCTATGAGTGACACGCAAACAGCCAATTAGCTGTCCAGCTAACTTAGCGCACAGGAGCTTTGGACCACCAAAAGGAGGAGGTTTTCAGGCCTGGGGCGGGGGTGACAGAGGTGGTCTGGTGGGCTCGGAATGGTCACCAGAACTGGAGCCAGTCAAGCCGTCAACGGTACCTGGCTCAGCAGCCTCTCAGTGAACATGGCTGGACCGGGAATGATGGAGGCCAGTGTGACGACAGGGAATACAGTAGCGAGGTGAAGGAATCTTGACTCTAGGGATGATGAAGACACAAAGGGTCCATGCAGGGACAGGAGAGGCAACAAGTGGGAGAGGAGCGAGAGGGAGGTCAGGCATCAGAGAGGCATCAACAGTGCGTAGAGCCAGAATATAAAACGCTAAGAGAGCTTGTGTAACATAGCAAACTTGCAGCTGGCACACATCTCACTGCTGAAACTACAGGGGGAGGCCTGAGCTATACTATCAGACAATTGCTTCTTGATATAGTATTACGAGACAGAACGAGCTGGGGCTATAACTCATTGTTTAAGGCTAACTTTGATCCCCTGTTAAATAAACTCCAGAATAACATTCAGTTTTGGAGAACACTACCAATTTCTTTATTAGGTCTAACAAATACTATTAAGATGATATTTCTACCACAACTGTTATATCTCCTCCAGAACATGTTGAACTGAGATCATAAAAGCTCACTTATCTATTTTGATTTCCTGGTTGATGAAACTTTTTGTTGAGTGGACTGAACTGAAAGATTCTTTGCTGAGAGATGACAGAACATACGAGTTAAAAAGCAATTAATATAAAATTTAAGCACATAAGCCATTACATTCAAATCTTTACTTCATGCACAAAAGATTACAGAGTCCATGTGGTCGTCCTCCTTCTGCCATAACATCCTCTCCTTGTGTTCACTGTCGTCTCCATGCCTCAATCCACCTTTTGCATTCACCCCTTATCTTCAGATGATGACGTAGAAGAGCACGAGGTACTGTCAAATCTCTGCCTCCTTCCTTGCAAGTCCACATGAATATGGTGCACAGGGTTCGTGGTTCTCCTGTGGTCACCCTTTAGCTCCTCACCAGCACATAATCACAAGGTTGAAAAGGATGCGTTGCCTCCTCTGCTGGCACTGGGAATTTGTCAACCACCTGTCGGGAAAACTCAAACAAAATTGAATAAGGTTTTAACATATTCTTGTTAACATTCTTGTAATAGTGTTAAATCTTCTACTGTTTTACTTCAGCTTCAGACGCTTGTCTTTGAAATGCAAGAAGGTTAACTGTGGGGATCTGGCACTGGTGGAGACATAAAAACAGCTAAATTATTGCCTCTAGCCACCTCTAGCCACATGGATGCATGTCCTGCACATTTTACCACAGCAAGCTGTGATGGTCGCATCATTGCTGCTAATAATTCTTTAATCAAATCCAATGGTTTTTCAGCAGTTGTCACAAAGCCTCTATTGTTCCAGATCACACTAAAATCATGTGCACACAAGGAAGCAAATTTCGAATCTGTATAAATTATCACCGTCTTATTGTCATCCAATAAGTAGGCTCCTGTTAATGCAATTAATTCGGCTGCTTGTGCTGATTTAACTGGTAACTTGAATGTCTCCAAACATTTGCTATCATCATCTACAACTGAAAGAATTGTTTTGTCATCTGGGCAATCCATCACATTACATCTGCTGAAATGCTAGAGATTGAATTAATTAATTCCTAACAGTCATGATCAATCTCCATATAATCTTCCTGTTCCACCTGTAACAATGCTTTTAAGCTGGATTTGTGTGTGCTGCTGAAATTGTAAGATTTTGAGTCCCTATCAAAACATGTACATAATTAAAAAGTCTCTGCCTTTTAAAGGAAATTTTTCCTTGCCACTGTCGCTTAGTGCTTGCTCATTGTGGGATTTGTTGGGTCTCTGTAAATAATATTAGAGGGTACAAAGAGGGTAAGGACCCAACATCCCGTGAAGGGTATAGACCTATTAGTTTGCTAAGTGATTACCAAAATTTACTGACCAACATTCCGGCAAAAAAGTATAACAAAATAGATTTGTACGCATCAGACAAGAAGTAATATGTAAGGAGAACATGTGTTACATGTTTTATGTGTTACAGAGAGAGTGAAACAATTCCCGTGAATTTTTGTCCTCATTTTAGTAAACACTATAATGTCTTTTTTTCTTTCTTTTACAATGTGTATTTATTTGTTTTCTCCATGGTTTCGTTGACAAATGTCAATCAGAGAAGAAGCTGAAATCCATGGACTCTCTCTTCATGTCGCTGAACAGATGACTGTACTGTATGGTTGCACTGGAACAAGGAAATAAAAAAAATTATAAACAAAAAACCTAAGTCACGGGGGGGCATATTCACAAATGGCAACCTGGAGCTTGGGGTTTTTATGATAATTACATTTTTAGAGTGCGTCCTGAACCGGGCTCTCCTGGAAAATGAGCCGCCCCATGTCATACCTGGTGCTCATGTACTGAAGAGATGCCACCCTGTGGTAAACTAACAAACAACAATTAACAGCAGACATTTCCAAATGGAGTTTCATGAGCAACATCTGTAACAAAAGACAGAAACAAAGATGATTGTTTCAGTGTAACATCAACAAGAATATGAAGAATAATATAGCTGAATACATCAGCTATATATTTGTCTGAAAACCTCTGTGGAAGTGTGTCCACAGATGCTATTAGACAATATACTAATTTATTCTGAGAGTGTACTATTTTTGCAGTTTATTTTAAATTGTATTTACAAGAAATTAATGATGGTGCTTACAAGAAATCACAGGTAGCACACATTCCAGGACCCATCATTCTGGTTGTCACATCCACAAAAAAATAAAATAAATAAGTTTTGGAAGCGCTGTAAAACAGAGGACACCACAGAATAGTCAGTCAGCATCACAGAATCCACCCTAGAAAGCTTACAATACATTTTAGAAAGTGTTATTTAAGAAGTGTCATCTTCCAGCCACACTTCCCTCATGTTCATATGTAGTCTCCCACAGATCTTTCTAGCTCAAGAAAGCAGATTTACTGTCTGTTGGCCAGCTTACACCAGTCTTCATCTCGACTGAGTTAAACAGATCAAAGCAAAATCAGTCATAACAACAGACCAGTTTAATTATAATGTATAGTGATACCGCTAGAATTCTCACATGTGGAAAATTGGGTAGTGGTGGGGTTAAATTGTAAACCAGCAAGATACTAATTAAAAGAATTGAGACCCAGGAACTGGCATCTTCATGCAATTAATCAACTTGCGGTACTTTTTTTACCATATCCTGACATGAGGGCAGAATCACTATCACATCAGACTTTCAGACTTGTTTAAATCCAATCTTTTAAACTAGACAAATAAACATAGTTTGACAAAGCATGATACGTTTAAGTGACCAGATCATTCATCTAGGAGTGTTCCATCGTAGAAAGGGTTTCAGTCGTAGTCATCTGGACACTGTTTTCAGAATCAAGACGTTTCGGCTCCAATCCGGAAGTTTCGGCTCCAATCCGGAAGTCATTCTCAATTGAAAATGGTCTGAGAACTCAGAAATTTAAGCTAATCTGTGTTGCTTAAGCCCTGCCCTCAGGGAAGAGTCTTCCTGAGTGTCTGCTGTTTACCCTGCCTAGTTTCACCTGAAACTGACATTTTGATTCCATGATGACCCAGTAATCAGTCCTATTGTTTTCTGGCTGCACCTCCCTCATCACTGTTAAGTACCTGATTAGTATATGATTGGCTTGACCATGGTGACATCATTATTGACAAACATTTAGGTACTGGTGTGTTACACTCTTAATTTCTTTAGAAAATGAATGTTTTGGTAACATTGGGAGTGTTACATATTACTGATACTGTATATGATACTGTATATGTTACAGTGTGCAGGAGAAGTGCTATCTTTCAAAGGTAAAATCATGTTTTCATTTAGTGTATGTCTTAAAGTGCGTTGCGCTGCACTTTTAGGGGGTGCCACTAATGACAGAAGTTTATATACTTCTCATTGTGCAGTTTATTTTGTCAGTCATGCAATAAAGCTTCTGGTAAAGGTTGTAATGTTCAGTTTCTGCAGCTACTGTTTTGGAGAGTTGTTGATACAACTGTATGGTCATTTTGGAGGATGTTGTTTGTGGAGCTGTTGAATGGAGTTCTACCGAGAGGTGTTAATATTTGGTCAACCCTCTGATATAAATTGGTTGGACAAAAACTTGGAAACACACACACTGTAACCTTCATAAAAATGGTAAAATTTGAAAACGTCCATTGTGATAATACTGTACTGGGCTAAAAGTGTGACTGCTCCATCCCCAGGATAGAAATCTTACACTAAATTATCAAATAGTACTTTGGGATAGCTTTTCAACTTTTCCCTGCCATTTCAAAGCACTTTGTGTTTTGTGCGGTGGAAAATCCCAACCTGTACAACAGGATATATGCATGATTTTAAGTCTTTTCAAATGTGGATGTGTCCTTTTAACTACATCCTCTTACCATCCAGATTGAGGCGATTCTTCTGCAGACTTGTGCATTTGAGGTCTGATGAGTAGCATCAGTCCAAATAAATCTAAAGAAACAGTCGAAAGAAAGCGAGCACAAACGCTCCCCATTCCAGAAGATCTCAATTTATTTTCCACGTCAGGACACCGGTGTCCTCTGGGTCAGACTCCATCCCTCTGCATGACACCTGCCACATTACACATTGCTCCATGGAACTGCTGGCCTCAGTGTCTGTGTTCTGTTGGGTAAAATACAGAAGGCTATGAACAAAGAATACAATACAAGTTT